>NC_048301.1:107459861-107739199 GCF_013100865.1 Trachemys scripta elegans | reverse complement strand
CGCTTCCCCTCCTGGGCTCCAGCTGCGCTGGGGAAGCGCCGGCCGGGGGCACAGGGTCTGGGGGCTGCCCGGCAAACCGTGAAGCCGGTAGCTCTCGGGCAGCCCTTTTCGCGTGGCTGGGAGTTGGAGGGAGGAGGGGGTGGGGTTGGGACGGGGCTGGGGGTGGGAAATGGGCGGGGCCAGTGCCCCGTGGGGGGTCCTCTTTTTTTATTTGTTAAATATGGTAACCCTAAGGACTTACACCCTTTTACTCCCCTGTATATCCTCTGTTCTATTCTGCCTATAGTCTTAGGCAGAATAGAACAGAGAGAATTCAGCTCCTGTTTGAAAACCTGAGAAGCCAGAGATGTTCCCTGGTGTTCACTGGAGCTGGGTTACCGGGGAGCTGAATGGTGGCCAGTGCAGAGATGCATGACTTTCATGCAGATTGCTCTGCCCCCTGTGAATTTCAGAAGATCCACTTTGTTTAGAGACCGTGTCTTTTGCTTGTTCTGTGGAGCAAACCTGCTTGATGCCAAGGGAAGGAACATTGTCAGGGGAACCTCATGGAGTTTCCTGTCCCATCCCAGAGGTATTTCCTGCATAGGAGATGGTCCTTCATGATTTAACTGGTGCTTAAACCACTTGTTAAATAACTAGTGTTTCAAAAACTATATAGAACTTACCTTAAATCAGCTCTGAAAATTTCTGATTTCTCATGGAAGCAAAATTCTCTTCTTGCTGATCTGCATGAACGGACAGTTGACATTGCAGCTTACTAGCTGATTGCATTTTTTTTTTTAAGCTGAGACACACTGTCTTTGAGTAATTTACTCTTTTTTGTAATTAAATATAGCAATTAGAATATCTGTTACATTGCACTGTAATCTCCCTTTTAAGAGTAAAAAGGCAGTGTAGTATTATGCACAGATTGAGGGCTCTTCCCAACCATTTATTTCCCTTTTAAAAGAATAGAACCTGCAGAAAGAACTGATATTCATACATGTTTTGCCCACTTCTCCATGGCTTCTTCTATTGCCCTGAGCACAGAGCCTGTGACTGTCCCTCACCCTTGCTCAGGGTCATTCGAGGGCTGGGATGGGGGCCTCCTTGCACACTCTCCTGTTCTTAAGTGCATCCATGCCAGAGCAAAAGAAAATGTAGCTCAAAATAAGTAGTTCTTTGCTTCTCTTGTTAAAATTGGCCATTCCTCTAAGAAACTGTTGGTTCAGAGCTTTGGTAATGGGATACAGAATTTTCACCCCAGGCCATTGGCTCCACAACAAACCTGGATCCTTTCTAGTTCCATCTGGCGGTTTGGGGGCATATGTGAAATAGGATTTGCCACAGTGGATCAGACCAGGGGCCTATCAGGTCCAGCATGGTAATAGCAAGTTCCAGTTGTTATCTCTCTACACTTTGATGGAGGCATCACTCAGTTTTGTCCCTTCCTCAGGCACCTTTTTGGAGTTCTCTCTGGGGATTGTTTTATGTGGCGATTTTCTCCACTGAGCATGCAAGCATACTTGTTAGGCTTTGATATATGTAAGTCATATATTTTATTAGGGTGGATGTGTTCGTATTGGGTTCTTATTGATTTTTTTTCACGTTACAGTCAATGATGAAGTGAAGCAATAACAAACTGTGTATGTGCAGGATGGGGTTTTTTTTAACCTCTACTGTGACTTGTACACACAATTGTAATTTGTTTTTTTAAGATATGCCAGGTACAATAGAGAAATATTTTTTCCCCCAGGAAAAACAATATAGAATTACACAAGTAACTAGGTTTAGCTGCTCTCTTCCTCTTTTGCTTTTAAGGCTCATGTGTGTTTTTCTTTTCATTCTCTTTGTTCCTTCTGTCATCTTACTATGCACAAAGAGGTTACTTGGTTTTCTGTTCTTAAAGAACTCAGTCCTGCTCCCATTGAAATCAGACACAAAATTCCCACTGACATGGGAGCCTAACCTCTAGAATTGATACAATAGAGTGGATTATATTAAATGATGCTATTTTCTACACCACAGTGTTTACCTATGTATCAATATCTATGCCGCCCAAGCAAAAAAAAAAAAAAAGAATGACGGGAATGCCGCCCCATTTTACCAGTGCTACAAAAACTAGAATGCCTCCATCTTAGTTGCACAGTGGTTGGTGTGCCCCAGCTGCCTTTATGCATAGCATCCATGCAGGAATATTACACACTCCTGATTAGACAAATATCATGCTGAAATCAATCATCCCTCACTTCTCCACCAGGGTCCCAGAGTATTCAGTACTTCACAGGCGATGCAGGGACTGGCCCAGTGATTCCACGTGGTGGCCAATTCTCTAAGTGTCTTTAGACAATAAAGGTCAGTTAAGCTGCTGTATTTGGTGCAACAGTGGGACGGAGGTGGGGCCATCAAGGAGACAACACATCATAAGGTCAGCAGTAACGTGCACCAGTTGGTAATGGACTATCTGACAGCTTGGATTACTGGAGATTATTGTGTCCTGGCCACGTCTCCAGCACTGCCTTTCCCTCTCATCTCCAAGAGCTGCAGTGGGGTGGGAGAGAGGTTGATGGCATAGGAGCAGACTATGCCACCTGTAAGCTAGGGACTCCCCTATAACAGGGGAATCCCCAGTGAGGGAACTGCAGCCAGTCTCTGCTCCCTTTGTGCTGAGTGGGTCAAAGGAAATGGAGAAGGTCAGAGACTTTGCCCCAAAGCTGTCACGTCTCCACAGAACAAGCTTTATGTGCCCAGAACATGAAATGAGGGTGCTTACATGAAAAGAGAAAAGGTTAGTGAGGTGACAAATGGGGACATTTAGTATAGAAGATAGGTACATATGAAACAAGTGATAAAACCAGTATTCTGTGGTGCATGTTTCCAACAGTCTGCCTGCAAACAAGGGAAGATGGCAGTCTGGCTTCTCCAAAGGAGCAGAGTTAAGGTAATTTCAGTGCCTTGTTTAAGAAGTGCAGCCTTTAACTTTTCATTTCCTCTTTTCTAACATTTGAGAGTTTTCTTAATAACATGGGCCATGTTGCATGTGAAAACCAAACATTTTAAAACCCCATTTAAATTTGAAAATAAAACGAGAGTGCAAAATTCTCGTCAGCGACACGGTTGCAATCCAGGGAGATCGGTGAGGTCACACTGATGTAGCTGAGAGGAGAATTTGGACCAGGAGATGTAACATCCTCTGTTACCAATGGTCTCAGAAGCTAGACTGTGAAAAGAATAAATCCTGTTGTCTGACAAGTATGTATGTATATGCAAGGGAGCCAGAGGTTCAGTGGTGTAAATTGGCATGGCTCCATTGAAATCACAGGTGCTACAATCAGTTACACAAACTGAGGATCTAGCTCTCTGACACCATCTGAATATTTAAAAAACAAAACAGTCCCACCCACCCCAACCTTGAGAAAGGAATACCAAGTCATTCTAGATTCTGACCAAGAGGGACTGTTTTTCCAGTGAGGCTTTGTGGTAAACCAGAATTTGCAAGGAACACCCATGCAAAGGATTGGTCACTTATCACAGACACCCAAGGATATCTTGTCACCTTATTCCAGTTACTACCATTGGTTGCCTAGCTCTGTCCCCAAGCTACAGTGTTTGATATTTGTTTTGGTTAGATCTCTGCCAAAGCTACTGAGTTTACCAAACATTATTCTCCTGCCCTTTAGTCACACAGATGGAGATTGCACAAGTTCTGTGCCACCTCTGCTTCTGAATCTTTAGCTGCTTGTTTTGTTTTTGTTTGCTTGCTTTGGAACTCTGGGGATTTTTTAATATATTTTTTTATTTTACAGTGGATGGAGATTGCTTCTCTTCTCCCGGGGCTTGCTCAGGGTCACTAACAACTTCTGCAAGAACGATTTATTGACTTCTTCTCTCTGACCAGAATTAAAACTGTCACCAAAGGGCCTGTAATCCCTAGACAGTAGCTTTGCCTTCTCAGTCAATCCAAGGGAAAGATGGCTTTGGTTACAGAGCAATTAATAGACTTATTTCATGGTGGGTGATGGAGGCGGAACAGGGGGAGGACAAAGGAGAGAGAGAGCGCAAGGGAGAACACAAAATTAGTGCCTAGATAGAATTATCTTCTTTCCCCTTGTGTCTGCTTCCTTATTTTCACCCTTCCATTGTATTTTGCATATAGCCACGATTTACTGAATTGTCTTTTACGATACTACAGGTTAAGGTTACTGGGCTGAGATGTTCTTTGTTATTGCTTGTAAACAATTTACAACTTACTGTATGATATTTTGGCAGTGGACAGACTCTCATTTACTTACTGTCCCCAACAAGGAGTTTTCCCAATGGAAATCTGTGTCATGTCCATATGAATATTAAAGGAATTCATGTGATCCCTGGCATTGCGACCAAGCTCATGCAGAATTATAAATCTAAAGAGCTCCTTTTGTTTATGGTGGTTTCACAGTGTTTGGAGCATCCCTCTCCCTTGTCTTGCTATATTCTTCTGTTGTAATATACTGATGAGGGATAGTAGTCCTCTTTTTTAGGGGGCCGGAGGGGATGAGTGACACCCACCCCCATCCTTTCCCCCACAACCCCTTGGAGCTTTTTCTTGTTGGTTTATGACTGCAATTTAAGGTAATGGATTGCAGATCTGCAACTCGTACAGTTTAGCACTTAGTATATTTTTTTAAATAATGGGGCCAGATTCACTAATGCAGGCCCTCATAGCTCTGAATTATACCCTTCCTCTGACTCACTGGTGGAAGCTGCTGAGGAGATGAGCTGTATCAACAAATCTCCCAGCAACCCTTAGTATATCCTTTTCCCAGTGAGCACTTCCCACTTTGGCTGTGTTGATCACCTGTTAGCACACTTGCAGTAGGGCACTTGCAGCAGTTTTCGATTACTACAACTGTCTCCTCTGGCAGACTTTCCAGTGTCAGGGACCTGTATCAATATTATTTATTTTGTGTTACAGTAGCACCTGAAGGCCCAAGATGAGGTTGGCACGCTACCGTGCTAGACATGATACACACATTATCTCTGCCCCAAAGAGTTTACCGTCTAAACAGATAAGACAGAGAAAGGAATTATTAGTCTCCCTGCTGTACAAATGGAGAACTGTAGCACAAAGTGATTAAGTGATTTGCCCAGGGTCACACAGGAAGTCTATAGCACAGCCAGGAGTCAAACTGAAAGTTCCTAAGTACTCATCCCAGTGTCTTAACTGCAAAACCATCCTTCTTCTCATTGTGCCAGTGGTTGTCTGCAGAAGTTGGAATTAACCACTCCTGATTTTAGCCCTGTATCTGGGGGTGAAAACAGATCTTCTGCATCCTATATTTTCTCTTTGGAATAACATTTTGGCACCACAGAACGCTCATGAAAATGAGGGATTCAGGGCACTTAGTGGAGCCAGGCATAATGTGGGCAGCTGGCATGTAAGGTTCTCTTACCTTGCTGAGCTGTTGCACCTTAATTCCAACCTGATATTGTTTCATTGCTGGAACCTCACACAGCCCTGTTGATGCACCTTGGCTGTGACCTATAGTAAATCAGTCCCATGTCTCATAAGCAGAGGTGGACAATTTAGGGTTACCAGATAGCAACTGTGAAAAAACGAGACGGGTGGGGGGTAATAGGTGCCTATATAAGAAAAAGTTCCAAAAAACGGGACTGTCCATTTAAAAACGGGACATCTGGTCACCCTAGGACAATTGTTTCCACCTGTGTGGGAATTTTATGTGAGGGAGACAAATGTCCATCAGGACCAGACTAAGACAACCAAATTCATTTCACTTGTGAACTAACTTGTGATTCAAGCTCTCATAAACTCATTTTTAATGCATCTTTTAAAACTCACTAAATCACTGAGTTCCCATTGGAAACTCTCCATTTATTCCACATTGATTAGGTCACAATAATCAAAATATAAAAGCTATTTATTGCAAAGAGGAAAGTGTGTGGCATAGTAAATTAGAACACTGGTTTAAAACAATTTGCGGTATTGAATTACAAAACTGTTACTGAATTTAATCAAAACATTGAATTGAGCTAATTTAAAAATATTGAATTGCAAAAAACCCCAGTTAATAAAAATCTAATAAAATCATCAGGCACAATCTAAATTGGAAGAATGACCCAAGTTTGCCACCAGTAATGTAGCAATCATGGAATTTGGTCTGCTTGGAAGTTTTTATGCATAGGGTTTGGAGGGTGTGGGTGGAGGAGTGGGAGAGAGGGTCCATGCTGGCATACAGTGTTTGTGGGTATTCGGTGGTTAACAGGTAAAAGATGAATGAGGAAAGTGACTGAGGGAGACAGTTTTATTTTACTTTTATTTTTTTCCAAGCATAACAAGACTTAGAAGAAGTACAGACCTATAACAAAGCACTGTTTGCAGCTGACTACTCACTCCATTCGTAAATCTGCCCGTAAGATACTATACACAAACTTAATACCCAACCCCACAAACAGAGGACCCAGTGACTGGGAAATGTCTTCAAAATGAAAACACTCATTCCAAGTAGATCATCAGAAACACAGAATGTTAGTAAATCTCAAAGTGGGAGGAGGATCATTTAGAAAGAATTGTGGGCCCATTCAGTGAAATGGGACTGGCCTGGACAGGGCTTCTAAACTTTCAGCCCTAGGGCTCCCTGGGACTCTATCCCCACCATGGACAGGTGATAATGCTGCTGTGATGTTTACTCGTGCTTCAGTGATGGCTGCATGGTATGGGGTACGTGCTGTGAGCTCTGTAATAATGATAACTTGAGTCCCCTGACGAATCGTGATGCCAACTATGTGTTACTTCTTTATCTTGTCCCTGGCTGGAGTACATCACAGATTCCCTTCCTTAACTTCAACAGGAAACCTCCAAGCACTAATCCGCTAATCCTCCTCACAACCACATACCTTAATTCTGCATACTTTCCCTATTCTCCCATGCCTCTGACCCCTCCCCACCACCACCTGGCATGGCTTAAGGGTTTGGACATGTGGGGGCTGGAGAAGGTGGGCACACTGAACCTTGGGACTTATTGCTAAGGGTAGAGCCCTGCATGGATACAAAATTTATATCTGTATCCAATCCACGATCTGCAAAAATGGTCCACAGATATAAAGTGGATATCTGCAGATTTGCAGGGCTCTAACTAAGCCCCCGCTATCCCCACCGAATGTTTTGTTTCTATATCTATATATCTCCAGGCCTACTTCACTATGCCATTCTGCATGATCAGAAGTCCACCCACATATGCTTATCCATGAGTAACTATAAAGAGATAAGCAGGGAAACAAAACCAACAGCAAGAATATCAGATATAAGAGAAGTAACATCTCACAAGACAGAAAATCAGCGAAGGGTCCACCAGGCCCGGCAGCTGACAAAGTTCATAACCACGTCTCAGGGACCTTCAAAAGCAAATCTTCAGTTTTCTCTGAGTTTCTTTCAAATGTGGAGTTGAACTCCAACTGGCATCTCCTGCTGAAGAGACAAAATATGTCTCCCCCATTTCGGATTTGAAGTTTTTAAGAAAAAAGAAGGGAATAGAAAACTTCATCTGACGCTTCCTTCAGAAAACCCAACATCCAAAGAGTTGTTGACTAGTTAGATGAGGGGATATGGCCAGTGGAAGAGCACTGCATCACTCTAGAAATGCCAGGTTGTTGGAACAGCTCTTTGAGGACTGTTAGCAGCTGGTTTGACTAACAGCAGCTTTAAGACACTCTGTGTTGCATTGCTGTCCTGGCTAGCACCAGAATTGAGAGAGGGAGGCATAAAAGTGGCATAAGAATAACTTTGCTCAACTGTGGCTGTGGATTGAGCCAAGTGTGTTACCGTTTTCCAGTGAGAAGCTGACACTGTCTAAAGCTCCAAAAATTGCTGCACTGAGTAAAAGGGAGTCTTATTTCGCTCCTGAACCAGTTTTCTCTGGCTTCTCTTTCTTCATATATTGTTTCATTTTGGTGATTCAGGAAGGAATAAGCAAGCAAGCAGTAATATCTAGCAGTTACACAATCTGTTTCATCATCAAAGTGTGTTCCAATCAATGTGTCTTATTCAGCCCTGGTGTAACTCTTTTGACTTTGGGGGAGTTACACCAGGAATGACATTAGCCCATTAATTATTTTAATCCACACAACACCCCTATGAAGGAGATAAATATTATCTCAATTTTTGACAGAGGGGGGAGACTGAGAGACAGAAGTGAAGGGATTTTGCTGCCAAGGCCACACAGCATTAAAATTCAGGAGCTCTGGGTGTTGTGCTCAGAGTACTAGACTACACCTTTTTCTGATTAACTAGCAATCTAAATAGATTGCCTAATGACCATCTCCTTCATGGTATCCAGGCAAACAGCCAGTAGAAATCACTGTGTCTAGGATCCACTTGACCAAGTGTTTTCCAAACGCTCATCAGCATTATTGTAATGTGGGAAATCTCCCCATCTCCCCCGCCACCACGCACAGATCCTCCCACTTTTATATCCTCCATATGAATCCTATTTTCCAGTAGATTCCTTTCTAACCTTTTAAGGGCCTTTATTTCATTTAAGTTCTTCCAAGGTAATTTCATGTGTTGAAGTTTTACCATCCAGATTGGCACCAAATTCAATGAAATGACTTCAGTTTGTATTCATCCAAGGAGACAAGTCTCTAGCAGAGAGTTAGTTGAGTATTGCTTGTTGAAATTTTGGCCCCGGTCGCCAGCATGAAGAGTTTCTGTAAGTTGAGGTCTCTAGGAAGGTGTGATGAGAAATAGTTTTCATTGTTCAGGTCATTATCTGGCCTGAAATGAAAAACTGCTTTCTTTGGGAGGAGTGAAAAGAGTTGCTTTGTGGAGCATTTTTAAACAATTCCACACACAAAACAAAGAAGTCTAAAAATGTCTGCGTATAAAATAAGTCTGACTTTGTGTGCCTTGTCAGTGCCTCCCCTTATCCATTTCTTGAATGAGATTATCATTCTGTTATGGAGGTAATGGCATCAGGGAATCATCACAGCACCAGCTTACTTTCCCCTCACCCCCTTACTGAACCTGTCATCAGCTGCGCCCACCCCCACCCCCCTTTCTGGTTTAATAGCTATGCTCTCATTTCCAAGTAGTAATTGAATGAAAATGCAGCACTGGTCTGGTAACGTCAGGTGTTAACCTAGTATTCAATGTGCACATTCTTAAAGAGTCAGTGATTCTTCTTTTTAAGGCCTTGGGCTAAAGAGTTGGTAGCCAGCTCTATGTGTGATAAATAACAACCACAGATGTTTTCATGAAAAAGGCCTTTGGCATGATATAGGCAGTGTATTTTGTCTCTGGCTCACAGACTGTCTGGCCTGCTTGGGAGAGAAAAAGGCAGATGCTAGCTGGTTCAGGTTTAATCAGGTTATGGGATTTATTATTATTTAATAAATTTCACTAAAGATGGTCCCAAGGCCCATAATTTGGATTCTCATCAAGTTTTCAAATACCCTAAAGTTTGGAATATTCGTATTGGAGGTTTTGGTTTAGGTCCATCTCTAATTTTAGCAAGGAACAAGTAATATGAAATGAGTAAAATTATAACAAGTATCCTTATTCCTGTGGCTGATAAAAGCTCATCTTAGTACTTTAGTCATTGCATTATGTAGTTGTATGCAAGGGGGGACAAGGTATGAAAAGAAGCAGGTGTACAGTACGAAAAGGGCATAAGATGAAGGTCTAATATCTGTAATGAAGTTGTGGACATAGATGGTCAATCAGGCACACTACAGTGTATAGATGCTTATGAAGGGAAGTAATGTTACTTTGTATGTCCTTAGACTGTCATACTGTATCTGATAGTACTAGATCAGAGGTTCCCAAAGTGGGCGATACCGCCCCCTGGGGGGCGCTGGAACGATCCAGGGGGGCAGTAGTAGCCTCGGGTGCAATTGGGGGGCGTTGAATAAAAATAAGGGGGCAGTGGAAGCATAAAGAAAGAAGAAAATATAAGAAAATTTTGAAAAACCGTTCGTACATGTTTCATCTGTTGTGTAACATAGAGTTAAAGTTATAGTGATTACTTTATTTTCCAAATAAATTCACAAATTATAACCGATCAGGTGTCAAGTCCGCCAACAACTCTTAACAAGCAAGTGTTGGCAGGCGAGCGTGTCACGCATTGTCGTGAAGTCCAGCATGCATCGTCAGGAATATGTGCGTTTAAT
Organism: Trachemys scripta elegans; assembly: GCF_013100865.1. Classification (NCBI taxonomy): domain Eukaryota; kingdom Metazoa; phylum Chordata; order Testudines; family Emydidae; genus Trachemys; species Trachemys scripta. The sequence goes on along the minus strand of NC_048301.1, from coordinate 107,729,056 downwards.
GACTTGTTTACAATACGATACTATAAATAGGCGACATGTATGAAATCTAATTTAGATTGTTTCTGAATTGTGTAAAAAGCAGTTAACAATAGTGCAATAAGTATTTAAACATTTTTATTCATATTCGATACCTTCGATCTTTACGGATTACGGATCACATACAAAGCAAATTGTATTATTGTTGTTTCAATAAAACAGCAATTTACACGTGAGTATTTTTATACATTTTCTTACATATCTACTGTACATCTCTGTGTCTCTAGTGCTTACTAATAATAAAATGGTAGCAGACTTGTGTCGGTACAGTACTATTTAAAGTGTACAGTCAATATATTTGTCATATTTTTTATTACAATATTAATGAAAACAGGGGAATGAAATCGTAGAAAAACTGTTAACTGTTAACATTTATTTATATCTATTGAATCATCTGTGTTAATTGGTAAATAAGGTGTGTGTTAATAAGGAACAATTATTTAATAAGGGCAAACTAAATTAAAACTATTAACTAATTTTTAATTGCATATTGATTTTTTTTAAATTAATTATTTCTTGATAAATTTAGTTTGATATTTGACAATTTAATATCAAATACATATATCTAATGCTGAGCAAAGATCAAAACCCAGTTTATTAGTTTCATTAGTATTTTAGTTTGGTTGTCTTTTGCAGTCTTACGCAAAAAACACTGTATACCTGATGTCGTGGGTAATATTCTAATAACACATCTTTCTTTACTATATTGTAGGACGTAGGTAGAAATATAGATACATAAAAGAACGCAAATTTGTCACTGCATCTTTCTGTTTGTTCGCTTAAAGAAGGTAGATTTCCAGGGGTGCGCTGAGTAATTTTTTTTCTGAAAAGGGGGCGGTAGGCCAAATAAGTTTTGGAACCTCTGTACTAGATGGAGGAAAAGTGTGTGTTGGGTGCACTGGAACCCTGCCTTTGTGCTGTGGTATGGGTAGGTCACTAGAGAACAATAGCATCCGACGAAGTGGGCATTCACCCATGAAAGCTTATGCTCCAATACATCTGTTAGTCTTAAAGGTGCCACAGGACTCTCTGTTGCTTTTTACAGATCCAGACTAACACGGCTACCCCTCTGATAGAGAACAATAGAAACTATTAATCTTCCTCTCAAACTCTCAGAGGTTGGGACAGAAAAGAAAAAGAGGGAGGAATATAGAATCTTTATTCCTCAGTGAGCAAACAGCCCTGGAATTTGTGGAGAGTCTCCATTTTGTCTTTGTGCGTTCAGAGTGGGTAAAAGGACAGTCTTCCTAAGAGGAAATTCAGACCTGGTGTAAGCGGGTGTAACTTCCTCGAGGCCATTTGAGTTTCATGGTTTATGTTAGGTTAGAATTTAGCACATGAAGTGCAATGACTGGGTTGTAAAAAGGGAGAGATATCTTAAAAGATTTTTGGGAGAGAGAAAGGAAAGTTAAACAGGAAGGGAAAATGAGGGGCCATTATCATGCTTTTGATATACAGGAGAACCCCTGATTAACACAGTGGGGGAGATATGCTTAAAAATAAGTGGTAGTATAAGGCCCCTCAAAAACAAAGTGTTTAATGGGATAAGCCTCATTGTAATTTTTCAGAGTCCTTACAAGCCCCTTCATATACTTCTCACTTAGGGCTGGTCCACATTAAGCCCCCAGTTCGAACTAAGATACGCAACTTCAGCTACGTGAATAACGCAGCTGAAGTCAAAGTATCTTAGTTCGAACTTAAAGGTACTTACCATGGGTCCACATGCGGCAGGCAGGCTCCCCCGTTGACTCCGCCTACTCCTCTCGCGGAGCAGGATTACCGACGTCGACGGCGAGCACTTCCGGGATCGATTTATCACGTCTAGACAAGACGTGATAAATCAATCCCAGAAGATCGATTGCTGAACCAGCGGGTAAGTATAGACGTACCCTTAGACTTTTAAAATGATTCCAAACAAATCTTGCATGTACTCTTTGGATAACAGGGGCAGCCATCAAGATGCGGTTTGAAATTAGGGATTTAAAAGCACTGAGGGCATTATAAGGTCTGATGGAACAAAATCCCTGGCAGTAGAAATTTATAATATAACCTGGGGTTGAGATTTGAATGGAAAGTGAGCATCCACATCCTTTCAGCATCACTAAAATCCCAGCCTAGCAGTGGAATTGGAGTGGGAGTTCAGCCCATGAGTCTTGCTTTTCTTTCCTTCTGTGTTTGAGCTGGCTGCCAACTCTGTAGTCCAAGGCCTTAAAAAGAAGAATCACTGACTTTTTAGGAATGTGCACATTGAGTATTAGGTTAACACCTGAAGTTATCAAAGAAGCTGAGTGGTTTAAGATGATATGCCATGGTTGTTGACCCTGAGCTACGCTGTGAGTTTGAGTCCTACCCTTAGATGCTCAGATACTATTGTGGTGAGTGCGATATATGATCCTATGTAGACTATAATAGAGCAAGTTTTCTAGGTGCTGTTCTGAAGCTTCCTTTACCAATGTCCGCACACTGGATAAGTGTGAAAGACTGTAAACAGAAAAGAACAGTTTCTATTGCTACCAATTCTCCAGCCTTCACAAGCTTAAATCTCTCTATCTTAGGTTTTTCTATAGTATTTATCACCATAGCATCAGAGTTCTATGGAATACACTGTGAAAACTCTCTTAAGTGACCATCTAAGGGGGCCACTAAAGATTAGTCAGACAGTAAAGCTTCTCTTAAATTAAATGTCATTCAAATGAATACTGGAAACTTTAGGGATATTTTAAAGTGCTCACTTAAGGCAAGATATTCCCTATTGTGGCTGTGTTCCTAGGATCTGACCCAAGGCCAGCTGAATTCAGTGGAAAGACTCCCACTGACTTCAGTGGCTTTCGATCTGACCTTTAGAGCATATTTTACTTTGACTCCCACTTCTTCTCTGAATTAATGTATGCTAAAAGAGAGCAGAGTTTTTAACTTGATATGATTTTAACTCACTGGTGGTGTTGATGTTGAGTTTTTGTGAGTGACAGGCACCCAATCCCATGAGGAAAAGGTGAGCAGCCAGCCAGGGTTGGGAGATGCCATGTGAAAAGGGTGGCATGAGGGAGGGGTTTCTAAGGCACTGGTGTCACGCTCTGTACTATTTTTAATGAGCTGTAACCATGAGGGCTGTCAGAGCTGTCAGGGCACCAAAGAGGCCTCCCTGAGTCACCTCTCCCTATTATTGACAGGCAAGGAGAAAGAGTGATGGTGGAGAGATTAGTTCCATTCATTTTGGAAAGGAAGAAGGAAGATGAAAAGCGCTAAACATGTTCTGTTTTCCCTTATAATAAATGCCCCTTCATGAAATCTGTGGTGTCGTGTGCATAGTGAGGCCATTTCTTCACTGCCTCTGATGGAATATCTGGCAGTATGTATATTTATAGATATGTGGGTGTATATATATATTATATATCTTAGTCCAGAGGGAATTTTTTTTAACCAAAAGCAGGGGTTTCTAATGGAAATGCTGACAAGAACCTTCACTTGAAGTATCTTGCCTGAGGTACTGTAATAAAATACCCAAAGTTCAAATAATATCAAGCTTCTATCTTAACCTGATTACTATGAGTGAATTCATAATGGACACTTATTCTCTGTCTTTGCATTACTTCATGTCCAATTATTATAGGAGTTTCACAATAGTGCACACCTTGTAATCTTTTTAGGGACTGTTTCTTAGCATGTGTAGCAGCCTGGCACAGATGGGCCCTTTTATTGGTTGGGACCTGTAGACACTACTGTAATATAAATAAATAATAATGACAATATTTGGGCTGCAGGCCCTGTGCACAATGGGGTGAGTTAAGGATGACATTTCCTTGCTTGTGTGGGTTTGCCAGTCCCCTGATGTGGTCTCTGTGGACTTGCCTTTTTTTAGTCAGTTTCCTTTGTTTTCTTATTTCAATAATATTAAAGTATTTTCTGCCGGCATCACTCCTTTGAACGGAGTGGAGTTCCAGCAACATAAAATTTGACCCATAACTTTTCAGTAATACCAGTGAGACCTTTTTGCTAACATGGGGCAAAATCCTGTGTTCCCTGCTCAGTTTTTACTTAGTCCTGACTCCAGTAAAACTCTTGTTGCCATAAGTGGGAATTCTGTCTGAGAAAGAGGAATGCAAAATGCGAATAGAGACTCATGGAATGCAAACTGAAACTACTGGGGAAAAGACATATTGCTTTAATCTTAGAAATAACAGCAAAGAAGGCAACAAATTGAATGAAGAGGTATTCCGTCTTCAGCTACTAATGACTCCAGTGGTGTATGATGTCTTCTTCAGACAGTCATTGGAATTATAACTTACATGATTGATTATCCATTGCTCTTACAGATACAGAGTCATGTACAGACAGACAGAAATGACGTATGAACTGCTTGTCCATTATAACTATTTAGGAACATGGGGATGAACCTGTCTGAAGTGTTGTACTGGAAGGCTGACAGGCCATTAAAACTTTAGTACCACCTTGTATCGGTTTCATTTCTTCCATGATAGCCATGGTCTCTGCTTTACACCCTGAAGCCATAATCATAAAACTCTTGTGAAGAAATCATGGAGGCTAAAGTATAACAGAGGTTCTCCCGGCTTGAGTTGTGAAAATCACATCTTTAGCTCTCAAATAGCTGATCATTCCCCTGGAAAGCTGGGGGCTTGGACTCTAATCCTTCAGAAATTTCTCCCCCAAATCGACTCACCTAGTGCCATCTCTTAATAACTGAGCTGGCTTCCCTGGGAATATTTTAAGGAGAAGTCTCTCTTTTATTTCTCCTGGACTCACCCACCTTGAGGGTATAACTGCCACAATTTTGAGGAGCTACTCCTCACTTGTGGAGAAAGTTTCTCTGTTCTATTTAAGTACCACAATCTGGGTCCAACTACAAATTTTATACATATAAAATCATTTTATACACAAAATCACTGGATTTTGTGAAGTAAGTAGCAGAAAAGTGAAGGTGTGAAGTGCTGTCTGTTGCCACATGTGCTCGTGATACATTCATTTGTAGGCGTGACACATTGGGAATAACCAGACTTTGAGCATAATAAATAAGGATTAGGTTATCCTAAGACTAGAAGAGGAATTTTCAAAAGTGTTTTGTGTTGACCTACCTCTGCTCCCACCGAGTATTAACATTGACGTCAATGGGATCAGAGTTAAGATAAAGCTGAATGCTTCTGAAAATTCTTTTAAAATGTTGTGTGGGTATTTTTGCCTCCCTTTGGGGTATTTGAGAGACAAGGTGGGTCAGGTAATATTTTTGTTGGACCAACTTTTGTTGGTGTAAGAGACAAGCTTTTGAAATTACACAGAGCTCTTCTTCTTGGAGTAGTAGGCATTGACTGTTACTGGAAGCAGGATACCTCACTTGCTGGATCCCAAGTCCAATTTGGCTTCACAGGCTGTCTTTCCATAGAAGTGAAAAGTTGATTCATAGCATAAAGATTGGATGGGAGAAAAGGAGTTGTCCAATGGTCGTAAGGATTTCAAACTTGCAAGTGTAGCCTGCCCATTTCACTACTCACCACAGCTGTTGTCTGGTTACAAGTGGCTGCTTAAATTCTACTTGGGCAAGGCTAGTATTCTTCTGTGCCTAAATGGTAGATTCCATCATTGTTTTTGGTTTTAATAGAAGAAACAGGCTTTTGAAAGATATTAAATATTTATTAGGCACCTCCTGGCATGATGCTCATCTTTTCTCCTATGATGACATGGTAATCTCACCAGTTATACTCAGTTCTCTCATAGTCATTACTGGAAAATAAGACTATTTCCCTCTTTATTTAATGGTTCTTTCCTCCCATTTCATGAGGTTGGAAGTAGGAAGAGAGAAGTGAGAGAAGATGGACGTAATGTTGTTGTGCATGTCTGAGAATGAGAGCAACGCATAAAGAGGCATATGGCAAAACAGAGTGCTGAGCATTAGTTTGATCAGGCCTCTGAATGAACTTCTTTTTCCTCATTCACCTCTTTTATTCTTTCCTTCCTTTCCTCTTTCTCCCAGTTACCTTCTTTCTTTCTGCATCACTTAACGAAACTAAAAAAACGAAATTACATCATTATTTTCTTAGTCATTATACTTTTTTTTAAATCTGGTGTCGTGCTGGTCCTGCTATGGAGGGGGTTTTGTCACAAAGTTAAAATCCAGGCCAGATTTTGCAAACCTGAACACCGTCTGGAGGAGACACTAAGAAATGTTGTGGTTTCCTTCAGTTTTGACACCAAGCCAACTACTTTTGGTAGTGTTGACTGAGTTTCACTTTGAGTTGTTTTGATTCTCACTAGAAATTATTATTGTTAGTAATTTGCATTGGGATGATGCCTAAAGGCCCCAGTCAAGGGTCAGGATTCATTGTTGCTAGGCTCTGAATGCACCCATGATTAAAAGATGGTCCTTGTCCCAAACAGCTTGCGATCTAGTAAGATTACAATGTAGAGATGGTCTGGATCAAGCCCCCCTCCCCCTCCAAATCAAAGACCTCCAGCTTGGGGGGTGGGGGGAGTCTAAACAAAATCTAGGAAAATAGGAGGATGCAAGCGCCACAGACATTACATTAGGGAAGTATTTTTGTATGAACCCCTGAAAAGTGAGTAACCAGTGAGTTTTGCACATTTCTAATTCCTGTATATGTTTGTTTAGCAAAGAAATTTGTTACATTTGCACTGGCGACAATACATTAAAAAGAGCTTGAACGAGTTTCTTATCTCAGGTGGAAATGGCAAAAGAAAAGTTCAGGTTTATTAAAAACAATTCATCCCTCCATACACACAAGCATTAATAGCCAGAAGGGGGCACATGCTGGGTCTCCTTTATGCACTGCCTGTTGCCTCCATGATGTTGTGTTACAAGCACAAATTGAGAGGTCTACATTCAGGTCCTTAGCACAGAGAAATGGCTTAACAGACATTTAATATATTATTTTGTTTTGGAAATAAGGCTTCATTATAAGAGGATTTTCCTGAACAATTCTCTGTTTCTCTTCTGATTTTTGGACTTCATCCTTTGGTGAGCTGTCCTCCAGGGTAGAGTCATTCAGAGCATGAAGTGCTGAGTGCAGTGTTCATGTCACAATGACCTGGTGGGCACAGAAAATGGATGCAGTTCCTGCTCCTTTCCTTTTCTGTAAGGTAAGAATGGATTGGTGATGCAGGGGTCTCCTGCTGCTTATTCTGCAGCCTAGCCAACCATCTTCTGTCTGCTGAAACAAGAGCAGATGCTGGACAGCCAGGGCATTCACACTCCTGCTGCTGCTTAATAATAGAACATGTTATGCAAATGTTGAGGAGTTGTTCAAATTCCCCTTACTCACCCCTTCCCCCCTATAGGAACTGCATATGTACATATAAAGATGCCTGTATTAAGCATGCCGGAGGGTTTGGGCTTGATTAAACATTAGGATACCCTAGGAAATTTATCTAAGCACCTGGCTGAATGCCTTGCAACTTTCAGAATACCTGTGCACCACAGAAGAGAGGCCAAAGGGCTAGTCTGGAGTGCATTTGCTTTCCCTAATCTGCAGCTGTGCATAGCTGGTGAAACCAAACCATGTTAATGGATCTCTGCCCTGCGGAGGCTGATAGAGTGAAGCAGTTTTGTCCCTGGACCTTGGCACTGCTGCTGCCTTCAGTCACGGTGCTGTCGAGTATATGTGCTTCTATTTAGCTATACTTTCTGCCTCCACTGCAATCCTCCAGTGCAGCACTCTGGAAGCAGCCTTTGTCGACCAACCTTCAGGACATCTGTCACAAAAGTTGATAGAACTGGTGGGGGGAACAAGGGTATGGTCAGCAGAAAGAAGCAGAGTTGAAAGAAGCCAGATGTAGAAGGAAGTATGTCTGATAGGCTGAGTCCATGTATATTGTTTCTGAAAGGAAATAATAAGGCAGTCAGAAGGGATCACCTTTTTTCACTTGGTTTGCAGCTTCGAGATCCTGAGAAGGATGAGATGCCTCTTTTATATTCCGTTGTATGGCCAAAGTCTATCAATCTGGTCTTTTGCCTTCTCTTCTAGATGTATAGCTTAATATTTGAAGGCTCTTTTCTTCTGTGGAGCTTTTTTCTTCCTTCAGCCCTCAAAAGATAAATCCCTACTTTTGAATGTTCAGGGCCATTTTCAAAAGGGGCTCATCATCACCTCTAGAATGGCACTTCCAGTCTTTTTGTGACCAAGCTTTGATTCATGCAAAAACATGTGCACTAAATATATATATGTACGTGCAGATCAGAGGTACATGCAAAAACTTGGGTGTGAAAAATTATGAGCACAATGACAGAGGTTACTTTTGAAATGTGAACTTTACGTTCTGTGGGTCATTGTGTTTGCAAAGTCCATTCAGAGCCCTTTGGCTTGGCTCTAAAATTTCATCTAATACCCAGTTTTCCTCCATAGATTAACACAAAGAGGATATCGAATGGATGCCTTGTTGTCACCTAATTTATTTGCAAGCACTGAAAGATGCCACAAGTCCTGAGTGGAGATGCCCAAAGTGGAAGCATTAGAGACTTCCATGACCATCTTTTAATGGTAAACTGCAAAGCCTCTTGTGTGGCAAAACACAAGTTCAGTGTTTTTCCTGAAAGAGCTAACAACAGCCCTGGCACCTAAGGACTTGATCCTGAATCCGCTAAAGTCAGTGACAAAGCTCTCAAGGGCTTCAATCGTGCAGTATCAGGGCCGAAAACAGCAATTTTCTGTCCTGCCAGAGGTGTCAGTATATCATCTGCTGCAGGGCGAAACATAGCATTTTGAACTCAAGCCTTGTCTAGTAAAACAAAGGAAGACACAACATTCAACTATTTTTTATTTATTTAAGTCAATGCTGTAGCTTTAGAACAGCTTTAAAAAAAAAAAAAAAAAAAAAACCTCTTCAATTCCTCTTAATTAATGAAAATTGTATATCTAAATGCATCCAGTAGGTTTTATTTACAAATGCTTCCTTGTTCTGCCTAGTTATTTTGGCATCACAGATGGTACCAGGCAAAAGGATGAGGAGGAGAGAATGGTAAGTTATTGAGTAATCAGCCTGGGGCAGGTTAGTGAATTAAAATGTGTTAGAAAAAAATGTTACTCCAGCACTTTCTAGATGGTTGTTAAAATAACAGGATTTATTGAGCTGAATATATCTACCCTGGTGTTTGTGTATAAATAGCCATGCTGTAGAGAGATGGGGAGCTGTTTGTGTACTAATATATTCTACTCAACGTGGCTTAACAGTGCTTTTGTTGCAGTCTTGGTTGATGATTTTACTGTGGCAGCCCCAGAGAGTGGAGGGGTGGGAGGAAAAGAGTCTGTATCCTGTCTCTTTAAGACATGGCAGGGAGTTTCTACAGCATCTCATGCACATTATGACATAACTTGTTAGAGAAATGAGGCTTTTTTGCTCTCTGTCTGATAGGTTAGATGAATGGGACAGATAATAGCTCATTGTTTCCTGCTCTTTGAATGACATTTCTCCATTGTCTTAAAGCCTCATTGGAGTGAACTTAACACACTGGGCTTTGTTGAAACAAAGGGCACTTGTGCCCTGTGTCACCAAGTGAACTACAGTGGAAATGCTAATGTGATAGTACTGCAAGCCTTTGAGGTGGAGCCACTGGACTAAATATTACAATCTCAGCATCAGCTTTTCACAGCCTTTTGCTTTTCAGTACTGGACGAGTAGCCTCTTTCATGGGAACATCAATTTTTGTGCCTCGTCATTTCACCGATTGTGTCATGCAGGCGGGCTTCAAATGCCTTCAGAGTAACCATGGTAACTGAGGGTCATTTAAATTAGCTGAAAAAAAAGGAATTTCCCCCACACCCCGAACTCCCCCACCTCATTAAACAAATGGAGACAGAAAGATACACATAGGGCCTGATCGTCGGGTGCTGTAAACCAGCATAGCTCCATTGAATGCAGTAGAGTGACACTGCTTTACACCAGCTGATGATCTGGCCCAGAAAGAGTGCGGTCAGTGGGGGACAAAAATCAACTCAGGTGGGTGCATCTTTCTCCTGAAGTCAGAGTTGTGACTGCTTGCATAAAAGCAGATTTGTTCGTGTGTGTGTGTTCATGTGTGTGTGTGTACACAGACATTATCTGAATCCTTCCTGTGTTGCCAGACATTGTATTGTATATGTATACTATATCCTGAATAAAATCACTTCTGGTACCTGAGAGAGAGCTGCTGCTGTTGCTATTATTATTAGCTGAGCTGTGTAAAAGTGTGTGGTTTTGCTTTGAGAGGGTTCCTGTGCCCGATTTAGGCTGGATTATCAATTGAGTTTCAGAAATACTGCGTCAGAGTTTTAATGCAATTCGATAGTCTCAGTTCAGAGTGCCAAGTGATACACTTAGCTAGTCTTTAATATCCTAAAAACATCATCCATACACTAACAGACAATGTAAGTCGGGTTAGAGCTTTCCGTTTGTTGTAATGACCAGAAATAAATCTATACTCCCTCCCCTCCTCCCCCGCCCCTCTTGCTGCCCCTTTCAACGTCAACTATGAACTCTTGTACTATGTCTGTCCCATTTTTTTGGTAAACTGAAAATCTGGATGCTCTGTTGTTAGGCTGGAGGCTTTGAATGTTTCATTGAGAAGATTGCTCCATTCGTTACCTTATTGATTAATTGAATAATTCTCCCAGACTCATGCTTACATTGATTTCAATTAAACATAGTCCTGGTGGTTCTAAATACAAACAATTCTTCTTTTGTTGCTCTGTAAATTGCCCTCCACCCCTATTCCTACTTTAGATTGGAACAGTGTAAAAGCTTTTTTTTTTTCTTTTAGTTTAATCATTGCACTATTATCTTTGATGAATAAGAAGGGGATCTAACATAGAAGTAGTTTATGGCTCAAATAAAAAATGGTTCCCACCAAGCTGAGAATGCTGGTGAAGCAGCAATATATTGAGCAGAAATGCTGGTATAGAGACATACAACTTAACAGATGTACAGGCTGATGGTATCCCTGGCAGGGAAGTAAAAACAATTTGATCTGTGAAGCTACTGGAATTTTCCAATCAGCTATATTAATAAGAGTTAAAAACGGGGCCAAGTGTTGAGAACATTTGTAGAGATTTTATAATGAGGATATCTGATCACATCTCACATTCAAGGCCAACATTTTCAAAGAGTGGTGCCTGAAGTTGGTTTATGTGGAGCACGCAGAACCTCTGACGATCAGATAGCTTATTTAGATCTGATTAGAATGTGAATGTAGGTGCCTAACGTTAGGAGCCCAGGCCTGTAACTTTCCCCTCATAATATCTAGCATTTTCCAGTCTTTGTAGGAATTCAGGTATTTTACAAATGCTGCCATTGCTTGTGTGCTCAAAGTGTAACCATTTACTACAATAAGTCTTCAAAATCTACACACAAATTCAAGCCTCCTGCTCAGCAAGTTGCCGATCCACTGCTGCTTACTACAAATAATGTTTTTGTCATGAGTGGACAGCATCACACTTATTAATGTAGACAGCACTGCTGTACATTTTTGAGGATCTTAGCCCTTCTCATTCCTTTTATGCTGCAAAATGAAGCATACAATTGCACGTATACAGGAATAATTTCCACATAACACTGAAATACCGCCACATCTATGCCTTTGTTGGGCCAGCAGTGAGAGAAGTTATAAGTTGACTGAACTGTCATTTTTTGGTCCTTTCCTTTGAATCCGGTCAACCCAGGCACTCGGTGCATAAATTCTGTCTCCTTCCCAAAGCTCATCCCATGCAGGTTTCTCCAGATTTCCCTCAGTGACTTCATCACACTTTTTAACTCCCCTCACTTGCCACCTCCCCATTTTTTAGACAGTTGCCATCACCACATGTTCTCTTCCTGCAACCACTGGAACTTGCAGGTTTGACTGTAATGGTCAATAGCCTCTGTGCTTAAGTGTGATGAACTGGCATGTTCAAGACCCAGGGAGTGCTGAAGAGAGTAAAGCTCCTATCCCCTGTATAGACTGAGAAGGAAGTAGAGATTGACATTCATGATACTGGGTGGGGAAGTGGGTGGGAGGGATAGAGAACACTCAAAGTCATCCCCACAAAAAATCTGTATTGTGTATCTCTTCTTCCTTGCAGTAGACATTACTGCTATCACAGTGTTTGCCACTGGAAGTGCCCATTCCTCCCCCACTTCTTTATGTCACCTTGGTTTGTGATTGAGTTCTCTTTTAGTTTCTTCTTTGTCTGCTTTGTTATCATGTTTCTTCATCAAGTTTGTTTTTATTTCTTTAAAACCAGGAAAGTTTATTGAGCTATTGAGGGCAAATATGGAGTGTTTATAAAGTTAAAAATCATGGTTTCAATTGTGAAATGGCATCAGGATCATCCACTCCAGCAAGAAATCCTTCTGGTATTTATGAAGGCAGAGAGAAATTATAGCATCTCTTAGATGTCCACAGTACGTGTATGTAGTATAAACACAGTTAATTGGTTCTTTGGGTGTGATTTGTTAACCATCAGAATTATCTAGCCTCACTGGTATAAATTCTGCTATAGAGGGAGTCAAACCAAAACCCCAGATCCAAACCTAAATAAAACCGACATTGTTATTAGAGGGGCAAAGCTCATTGAAGACAATAGAAAGACTCCTTTTGACTTGAATGGGCTTTGGATCAGGCCAAGAATGCTGGACATAAGAATGCCATGTAATGGAGTAGAAAAGCCTTCTGAGGTAATATCTGTCTCCTATTAATTATTGCAGCATGGGCTGTTGTGACAACAGGAAAGATTGGGGTTTTTCTTGAAAGGAGCAGAAAAGAGCCTTTCATCTGCCTTTTTTCATATGGGGCTATCCCAATTACATCAGAGATTGAGGGGAAGGAGATGGCTGAAAACATCTCTGACCTTTGATCCATTCATATTACTGGGCCCCGTCCATCTCCAACTTCTTCATTCTGGCATAAGGCTCTGACCAGTCATATTCGGATCACTATTTCTCCCAGCTACTGGAGCTTGTGGAACCAAAACTGAAGAAGTGCCTGAAGGGGAATGTGTTTGTTCAACAGACAGCATCATACATATATCACACACCGGTTTCAGTATGAAAATAAAAACACACATTTACACTTCCTGCCCCTGATTTTTGTGACAGGGATTTATGACCCTGTTAACATTTGCCCAGGATCTGGGGAGTAATATCAAGCCATCTGCTTTTGCCCCTATGGGGTTGTGTAAACCCTGATGGTAAGTTGCTAATATATCACTGCACCTTGCATGCTGGAAGTCTTGTTGCATATCTTGGCTCCCTTGTTTTTTGCCTGGAGTATAGCAGCAGATGTGCGGGGTGCACATGTGTTTTTCATGTGGTCAGGAATACTGTAAATAATCTGAGTTTGGCTGTCTGAGGGTGTTTAAGGCCTTTCCTGGTATATTTTGTAGGCTGAGATGTGATAAAGTGGAGGCAAAAGGGCCTAAGGGGGAAGGCTGGTATCTATTAGAAACCTGTCAACTGATTTGTTTTTCCTGGCAAAGATGTTCCATTTCCCCAGACCAGTTTTCATGGAATATTGAATGAATTTTGTGCAAATTCAGCTTATTCTCCATTTTGACATCACAATCCTCTCAACAAAATCACAGTTTATTGCAATATAAAATGATTATGGATCAGACCAGTGGTTCTCAAACTTTTTTTTTTGCAGACAACTTGAAAATTGCTGAGGGTCTCGGCGGACCACTTAATGATCTTTCCAAATGTTGTTTGTACCGTAAGCTAACTATTGTAAAGCGCTTTGCATAAAAGCGCTATATATAAAAAAACATAATAATAAGTAATATTTTTTTGTTCTACAAATAAAAGCACGCAACTCATATTTTAATATCAGTAGTTGTACCTTTCTAATGCGATGGATGTGCCCTCTCTCCTCCGCCGCGGCAGCCCCTGAGCTGGGGCTGGGAAGGAGGGGGGGTCTCTCCTCTCTCCTCCGCCGCGGCAGCCCCTGAGCTGGGGCTGGGAAGGAGGGGGGGTCTCTCCTCTCTCCCCCACTGCGGCAGCTACCGAGCTGGGCGGGAAGGAGGGGGGGTCTCTCTCCCGTCTCTCCCCGGCAGCCGCAGCTCTGGAGCTGGGGAAAGTTGCCGCTTTCTCTGGCTGCTGCAGGCGTGCACATCCCAAATTTCCCCCACCCCCCATTCTCACCCCACTGCCCCCTCCCACCTACCCCTTATTCCCACCAAGGACACCACCTCACCTTACATGTGCATCTTCTGCAGGGTCCAGCACCTAATTAGTGGAGTCATGCCTGCGCGGCTCCACTAATTAGGTGGGTGGCCCTTCATTCTCTTGTGTGTGGCTGCCCAGGTGCACACCTTAGAGGGAATTATCCACGGCCCACCTGAATGGAGCTTGCAGACTGGACCACAGTTTGAGAACCTCTGGACTAGACTATATCTTTAGGCATAGTCCTTTGCAAGGGATGTTATACAGGCTGAACCGCAGCAGGTGTAGCCATGGAAGGAATTGTGATTCAGACACACACTTCTGAGTCACAGTTCTTCCTCTTCTTCCCCCTTGCATCCAGGGGCTAGTAATATACTGCTGGCTTATACCAGCATTAAGGCCTTGATCCTGCACAAACTTAGCATGTGCTTAACTTTGAATGCATCTTCTGCAATGTATAAAGTTAAGCACGTGTGTATGTTTTTGCAGGTCATCACTACCTGCGTGCAGGCCTATCTGCTGACAAGCAGGGTAGAAAAACCAAGGCTCTGTCAATTCCCTGCCCTGGTAGAGGTAATGCGAAGAGCTGCAGAAAGGAAGCCATTTTCAGTGCGCTACTACAAGTAGTTTTAATGGTTCTACAAAGCCTAGGAACCAAACTACATATTCTTGAGTGCCATCTGCTGGTACCTTGTCTATTAACGTTATATAGACTTTCCTTTTAACAGACCATTCCTGCCCACCTGTTCTGGGAAGGGAGTAAGCAGGCAAGTAGTTGAGCTTACTCTTATGTGCCTGAAAACCATGCTCTTGATAGTCTGTAGAGTGGAATATAGGGCAGGGGGTTCTTGCTAGGTCTTACTCCCCTATGTTACAAAACAAGTTTCTGTTATAATTCCCTGTTTGTACATACTGAAAAGTTTCTGAAACGTTTGACTTGGGGTTGAACTTTCCCATGCTTGAGCTGTGCTGAAGAAGAAATTCGTTTGGGAAGTGTGAGCAGCATCCCTTCAGCCAGTGTTTAGTTGTTATAGAAAATATGTGATCTATTTCTACACAGTTTCTGCATGAGGTATTTCCTATTCTCGGCCTGATCAGTGAGAATGCTCGTACTACCCCAGTCTCCACCCCTTTCCCTCAGTGCTAGCACTGGTACCGATTCAAGTTTGGCCTAGGCAGTCTTACTCTCTTGTTCCAGCTTGTCTCAAAGGGAGGCACTAGCTGTGAAACATGGGATAAATGGGAATAAGAGTCAGGAAAAGGGAGAGGGTACAGAGAGAAAAAAAAAAAGGTGTCTGGGGGGGGCAGCTGATATGAAATCCTGGCTTATTTTCATTAATGTGAATAATACCCATTTAATTTAGCATCTTTAATTATTCACAATGTTCAAAGGGTTTACACTGAAGTAAGACTGCATCCAGGACAGTAGAACATGGAACCCATGTGAACTAGTGTGTAAAGGAGTTTACTCCTTATTGCGGATAGTTTTATATGTTTCTTTGCTTAATGGAGATCGTGTTAAAAGTGCCATAAATATGATGTATGTTACCCATGCATGGTTTCTTTCTATCATCATATAAGCCTATTTAAATGAATACCTGATAAAGGGAATAAACTTGGGTGCATAAAAGTCCGGCAGGATGATTTCTTGTATCCTTTATGACAGTGCCCAAAAATACTTTCAAAAAATCACTCAGTGGGAAATGGAGAGGGGATTATAATGACAATAAGCAGGCCTGTTTGAGGTTGTACAGAAGGCACAATTTAAAAAGGTGTTCCACTTTTAGAGCTATTACCAGTTTCAGTGGTTTTCTCCATTTTAGATATAAGGATTGCCTCTGGAATCAGTAATACCACTAAAACCCAAATGCGCTTCTAAAATATGCCCACTGTACATGCAGTGAGACACCCAGCAATGAAGACTTGTCACGTACGCACGTTTACTTGGCAGGACTGCTAGGAGTTCAAGTAGTTTCCATTTCATGTGTAGATTATGTTGATTGCTCTCATGCGTGTGGTGGTGCTGTGTCCTTATTAGACCTCCTGAGTTTCACTAATTGCTGTGGGGGTGAACAAACTCAGTGGAAACTGCTGAGTTTCACCTGGTTTTGTGCTGAAACTGCAAAAGCGCATGTTCTCTCTCAGTTAGGCCAAACTTTCAAGTTCACAGACGGAATATCCTAGTTGCCCTCCCTACTTGGAAAATTATATTGCTCCTATCCCTCCTGGTTTCTTGATCCACCTGTGGGTGGGCATTAGAGGCCATAAAGCCTCATAAATAGATGAGGGAGAAAAGGGTTTGTTACAGCCTGACCGATCTCAGGCAAGCTGGAAATAGGTAGGAGAAGTGAGGACATAGGTAGCAGAGTGGGATCTGGATGGGGCCCCGCATTCCTTATGTCTAATAAGGCCGTGCAACAAGTTGTAGCCAACCCTTTCTCCAGACCTCCTTACTCCTTCCTGAAAAAGGACTAGAGGGAGAAATCATTCAGAGCCTAGATGCCCCCCACACTTGCCCTATGGAATATTTGGGACCCCACAAATTGTATGGTTTGCCCTGCAAGAGAGGACCCTACTCAGGCAGAATCGTTCCACTAACTTGTTGTGATCCTTGCTCCCAAATATTCTAGGTTTATTTATTTGTGAAAGCTTGGTGCATGCTTCAAAACCTTCCCTGCATCTCTGTGCTGGCTTCAGCATCACACACATGCTGGCCATAATCCCTTCTTTGTGACGTTGCCAACCATTCCCCCCAGCAACAGACACTGATGTCACAACTAGCAGATTATGACTTCTTAGCAGAACCAGCAGGAGAGAAAGGGCTGGACTGGGAGAAGGGGGTGAGAAAACAACCCTTTATGTAAAGTTTGCTGGCCATTTTCGGGAGGAGACAGTAACAAACTCAGATAACAAGGTGCACACAGAATTAGCTTGCTGGTGCTTTTTTAAAATTATTTTTCCAAGTGTGGTCATGCGATTTCCATTTGTATTCATTGATTTCTTTTTCTCAAAGCAAGGCCATCCCTGCAGGCTTCTTTCTGTGTTACAGCAGGTTTTCTGCTGGGAATCCACATGAAATGTCTTGCTTTATTTGCACTATATATAACCAAATTCCCTTCATTAAGGCCAGTGGGTTGCAAGTCTGTCTGAACTGCAATTAGCAAGAGACATTTGGGGAGGAGGGGAAGTCAATAAATTGCTTGGTGTAGATTGCATATTTCAAATTAACTGCATATCTAAACAGCCAGACTGAGATGTGGTAAAATCTACTGGGGAGATGAGGCATGATACTTCAAGTATATAACCATGTTATTTCATGAAACTTGTGATTTGGTTATGAAATCAACAAGCTTTTTATATGGCTTCTTATATGTACTGCTTCAAAATCCTATCTTCTTTCCAATCCAGTAATTTAATCTGATCAATACATTCTGAAATGTTCCAGGTCAGGAAAGGCATAATGCACATGTCTCTCTGTTGTAATTAATTCTGAACTCACTGTACCAATGAAGTTCTGCTGTAAATTTCGAGTAACTCCGTTGAGTAAATCTGGATTTATAGCAGTGTAATTAGAAGAATTTGGCCATGAGTGGGATTTTTCAAATGCTCCTAAGGGAGTTAGGCGCCTACCTCTCATTGAAGGTTAGGTGCTTAATTTCCTTCAGCTCCTTTAAAAATCCCACTTCATGTGAATATTGACACTTTCAGGAGGAAATAAGGATAGATGTTGAACCCCTAAGTAAGATGATTTGGACTTTAAACTTCTTAGAGGGGGAAATATTGTGGACTAAATTATTTTCTAGTGTGAAATTGGCAGAGCTTCATTGGCTTTAGTGGAGCTGCACCAATTTACTCTAGCAGAGAATCTGGCCCAGTAAATGTAGTTTATAAATTGGGACTGTGCCTCCGAAAAGGACACTCTTGGAAACTATAAAGAAGGCCTGGGGGTGGGGCGGGGGTGGGGGAGAATAAAGGATATATTTTTATTTTTCAGATACTAGAATTGCCTCCCACTCCCTTGGCTTGAAAAATCTAAATGAAAAAAAAAATAAACATTTCGGATGACAGGTGCACAGAAATGCAATTAAAACAATTTTTGAAAAAGCCTTTGAAAATCTTTCCAGTGCAGAATGTGAAGTCACACACAATCCCATCCAATTTCTGTGTATCAATGGAAGGTTCTGTAGGGGATGGGTGATCTGGTGGCTAAAGCAAAGGAGTAAGAATTAAGAGATCTGAGTTTTGTTCCCTGCTCTGTCACAAACTGTTTTTTTTGTAGCGTCTGGCAAGACACTTACTTTCCCTGTGCTTTGTTTTCTTTCTCTTTACTATGGGAGTCATAAAATTTACCCCACATAGTTGTTTTGAGGATTAATGGTCCAGATTCTCAGATGCAGCCAGAGGGATGTGCCAGAAGTGAGCCTCTTACCCCTCCCTGATCCCAAGCCCAGTCCTACACTGTCTGTAGCTCCAGGGTAGCTTAGCGCAGGAGTTCCAGGGAACCACCTGCCCCAATTACCTCTCCACTCACTGGAGACTACCCATGCCAGGAGGATTTGGCTGCTTTCCACTTCCTTTGAACTACAGAAAGGGGCTAGGGAATCTAGCCCATAATGTTGGTAAAGCATCTTGAGATCCTTTGATGGAAGGTGTGATGCAAGTGCCAAGTATAATGGATAGGAAGTTGAAATAACTGAGTGTTTGTTTCTTTGATGTTTTGAAGCTAAGTTGGGTGGCATGGTTGCATCATCCTGCATTCCATACTGTATGACGTTGGTTTGGGGAATAATACTGAATGATTGTTCATTGCACCTGCACCTATGAGCAACAGGAGTCCAGTATTACTTCTCAATACCTTTCAGTATGGAAGTGCAGGGTGAGTCTACTCACCCACTGGATCAGACTTCACAACACTATAAAGAAATTCATATTCCTCAAATCATAGCCCTTGTACCTCGGGGAAAGTGCCTTAGCAAGACAACAGGTTCCAGTGGATAGAGCACTGGACTGGGATTCAAAAGGCCTGTGTTCTATTTCCCAGTTTTGCCACTGAGGTGCTGTAAAACCTCAGGCAAGTCACTTCACCTCCTTCTGCCTATTTTCCCTCCCATCTTTTGTCTGTCTTGTCTATTTAAGCTCTTTGGGGCAAGGGTTGTCTCTTGTTACATGTTTGTACAGTGCCTAGCACAGTGAGGCGCCATATCAGTCGGGGCCTCAGGATGCTATTGTAATATAAATAATAATAAAGCATGAAATGTATAACTCCTTCAGCACGTCTAAATTCCCTCTCTTCTCCCCTCCTAATCCTTGATGACCCATTTACAAAGCAACATTTCTCCAATACATCCTTGTAGTTTTCAAATGTGAGGTTTGTATCTTTGCAGTATTTCACCATGAAATGCTGACCAATTAGTTGAGTCAGATCTGCACCTCTACAATACCTGACTGCAGAAAACGAGGGATGGTCCCAGACAAAACACCAGATCTAAACACCACTTTGCTTTGGGAAGTTTGGATCTGAAGACTAGTGTGGTGACTCAGGCACATCTCTGTGTGTGAAATGCAAAGCAAACTGGCTGATCCCTCAGTTCATGACAACTCAAGAGACAGATACTGAATCTTTAGTGGATCTAAGTTTATGTGTTATCATTACAGAGTGTATCTGTCTTCACAGTAACTGATAGCATGCTCCTCAAAGGTATCTCAGAGTCAGAACCAAGAAAAACAGTAGTAAAGCCGCCTTCTTGCAATTTTCATGTAAACCGTAGCAAATTTGGTATTTGTAGCCCTGATTCTCAGCAATACATTGATACCAATTACGAACCATTTTCATTTCTTCTTGACAACATAGATAGATCCATAACCAATTATTTTCTACACGTGTTGATAGTAGCTATCATTTTTGATTACATGGCACGTACCACATCAAGAATGTCTCTGGTTGGTAGCCAAACTAACTCCTGGCCTCACATGATAAATAAAAAAGCAAAATGGTCTGTCACAGACCACACAATGTAAAACTCTTATGTAGCTGCCACAAAAGGACAGATGATTCTTATCTTATATTTGAATTAAGATTTTGCAACTCTGTTTCTAGCACCTTTTAACTGAATGACTTTTTTTAATTTTTTTAATTCTAATTTTGTTTTCACCACTGATGGCATTACACTTCACTCAGCTTAGACAAGGAAGCTAGGCTAGTCAGTTTCACTTTATGTTTATAGTGATTTTCCCTTGGTGGTGATGTACTAGCACAGTGGTTCCCAAACTCGTTCCGCCACTTGTGCAGGGAAAGCCTCTGGTGAGCCGGGCCAGTTTGTGTACCTGCCGCGTCTGCAGGTTCGGCCAATCGCGGCTCCCAGTGGCCGCGGTTCGCTGCTCCACTACTCATGGATGCTCATAGACAACAAATATTAAATTAATTTTCCACAACAGTTTGCACCAAAAATGTTATTGTAAAATGTGTGGCCCTCCAATGCGGGGAACAGATACAATAGCATGTGTCTGTTTCAACCAATCCTAACTAAACAATACAGCTCCCATTTTAGATTGGGAATAGCAAACCACAAAGAAAACAAAAATAGTGAAAAATATCATTGACTAAACAACAAGTTTTCAAAAACCACAGTCAGTTTGCAGACAGGAAGAGGCATGAAATTCACAGAATACCTTAGCCATTCTGAATTGTTCTGTCTGCTTTGTTAGCAAGAGGTTGGTGTTATGTGCATTCTGGATTAGTGGTTTTAAGAAACACCAGTCTCTCCGGAGGTCCATTATCTTCTACAGGCAGCTCACTGCCTGCTTTACGCAGCTGCATCATGAAACTCATTCTCTGCAGTGGTGCAACCACATTTAAAGGAGTTGTGGTGGGGCAGGAGGGAGAATGCAACAGCCTTAATAGCAGAATGAGAGAACAGAAATAGGATAGCAAAAAGTTACGGGGGGGGGGGCTAAAGGCCCATCCATAATCTCCTTAGTGGCTGAAGCTGTGATGATCTTCATTATTTTTCCATTTCCTAGTTCATGTTACATCTGTAGAGCTCTAGGGGCAGCATTGGGAAACTGTACCTTGCTTCTGTTCTGTAAATAAAAAGTGGGTTCGAGCCTTCAGCACTCAGAGATCTATTTGTATTTAATTTTTTTTCCTGCTCAAAACCACTCTGAAATAAACCTATTTTGACTTCCCAAGCTGTGAGCACTGAACAGGTTAAAAAAGGAAACAAGCTAAAAGCTCTGTTTCCTGTGCCTGAAAATCCACTGATGCAGGGTGAAATTAAGGCTATAAATAGCTCCTGTCCCTTCAGCTTCATCATGCAAGCTTTGGCTGTGTGCTAGGATTAGAAGAAGACAGAATGGATTTCTGTGTGGCGTCAACAAGAGTCAAGGATTATGCCCACTGTGCACATTGTATTGTTCATTTCTCACGGGCCCTTGCAGGAAAATTAAATCCCTTCTGATACTCAAGGTGCAGGGAGCAGAGGCAGCTTTGAGCTGGACACGTGCATTGCAAAGCAATTTTACACAGTGGCACTTAGCTTCCCATGGGGCCACAGCATCCAGCCCTGGCTGCATTTTCATTCAGGCAGACAACGCAGCATGGATCCCAGCAGGAGGGAGTTTGGACTTTCCTTGCTCTGAGCTGGTATCTGTGAAGTTCATTTCAGCTGAACTGTTCTGAAGGTTGGATGTTGCCACCATAAAATAATAAATGAATAATGTGGTGCTCCATCACTGTTTGCCTTTCTAGTGACTAGTATGGACTCTGATGACATGAGGTTTTCACTGAGTTAACAGTCAGACAGTATGTCTGAGTTAATTCCAAATAGAATCTCATGGCAAATACGAGGCAACTGGAGACAGGACTCCATTTTTTTCTTAATGGAACAGTCCAGTTTGGTATGCCACTACTTGTGGTTTAGATTGCAGGTGCTTTTGTGAAATGCACCATACTTTTCCTCTTTCCCCCACAGACAGTCTCTGTCTGCTTTATTTTTGTGTGCAGTCACAAGAGTGATTTTTTAAAAACAGAATTATTGTAAATTTCTCTTTAATGCCTTTGAACGTGAACAGAAGGGACTGGCTTGGCAGGGAAAAAGCATTAGCCAACAGGTAGGTCACCTTTTGGGGCTATCACCTTTGATAAGTATCCCTTTTTTGAGGTCCCAATCCTATGAGATGCTTACTCCATCCTGTGAATGCCCCCAACTCCCATTGACTTAAATGAGAGTTGAGGGTGCACAGCACACCTTGCAGGTTTGGGTCCTACACTGTGTGTTTACCTAGTGCCTGCATTATAGCTGGTGCTGTTAGTCTCTCTGCTGTATGCACAGGAGCTTCACTGGAAACAAGGGAGACAGATTAGTAACTTCTGACTGTCATCTCGGTTGCATTGCAATGTGGAAAGTAGCTGTCTCCACTGAAAGTTTTCTGTGTGGATATGGCGGTGATGGGTATTATCAGGAGATAACAAGACAGCATATATATTTTATTTTTTTCCATTTAAAGTTGCATCTGTTACAAGCTTTAGGCATATTTATGATAAGAAAAATGACACCACCACCGCAATGTGTCAGCAAACCAGCAAAGACCAAATATAGCCATTCCACAGTGAGTTCTCAGAGCCACATTTAATATATACACACAAATAAATAACTAAGAGGCAGGGTGAGTAGGGAATGGTTAGGTCATGGGACTGGAAGCAGAAAATCATAATTTTATACTTCCTTACCCTGTCACTGGCCAGGGCCAGATTCTGCCACCCGTACTCATTGGGCGCTATCTTACTCCTCAAGTAGTCTCATCGAGCTGGATCACGGCCTAGCCAATGAAGCTGCTCAGTTATATAAGAGGAAGACTAAGGCCATGTGCTGCCTCCCCTGATCCATGGCTCTGTGCACCTGGAGGGGGAGGGGGTAGGTGCTGTGTGCCTGCTGCTTCCCCTTCCTGAGTGCGGCTCAGCTCTCCTATTGCGGCCACCAACACAGCGATAGTAATTTGCTACTGGTGCAGGCCAGTAGCAGATTACTACTCTATGGAGCTGTTCCTGATGTAGGGTAGGGAGGTGTTTTTCCCCTCCAGTTCCACTGGTCCCAAGCATCTTGCCAGTGGCACTTCCATCCCTACATGCAGGCCTTAGGAGAAGAGCTGCAGTTCTTTGGGAATTTGTAAGTTAACAAGAAGGAAGCGGCACTCTTATATACCTCTTTGCTTCTCCCTATTGGAGAAGATCCCTTATTCTGAGCATTCATGGGTTTTGCAGAAGTGGAATTCACTCCTTGTAGACCTTATGAGGTCTGCAGCATCAGGACTTCCTCCACAGGACAAAGGATGGGAATTGTGGTCAGTGGGAGACTTTTTGACTAGAAGACTAAGGATACACTCCTTCAGCCCCCAGACATCCTAAATTCTGCTGGACTGGGCTGCTTTTCTTGTGGACCTCTTAGGATTTGCAAGGAAAGGGATCTTCAGCAGAACTTTAGATCATTCTAAACAAACAAATAAAAAAAACCCAATCCCCCGAATCCCTCCCCCCTTCCCAACCTACAGAAGTTAACACACACTCAACTTTTGTTGAGGTGAAGCTAAGATTGAAGGCACATATCAGTGATCTGAGTGCATATTGCCTTTCAGATTCATTTGAGTTTTTTAAAAAAGGTTAGCAATACAGGAAATGCAGAGTTAAGGTTGCACTTCTCAAAAGAATCATCCATCCAAGTTTCATTTTATCAGTGACCACTGCAACTAGAATGCCATGATCTTAAGCGCATTGTTAAGCTCTGTGTCCTTCTCTACAGGCACACATGCTGCGCACAGAAGAATTCCCATTTAGATAGCTAGGACGCTAAATGCAGTCTTTACATGATCTGCAATGAGGGCTCAATCCTGCCTACTTATAAAGGCATTAAGCACGTTATAGGAACTGTTCAGCACTTTATAGGATTGTTACGACATTCCAAGGTGCAATCCAGACTAGTGAGGGGCTGGTGTCACCACCTGCCCTGCAACCTGGGCTGCCTTACAATGCTTTGCTGCTGTAGCTCCCACCTGGGCTGCTCACAAACAGCCTAACAGCATGCAGGTTACATCCTGGTGCTTAAGTATTGCCATGGCCCTGGCCCAGCAACTATGACCCCAGGAGTCTGTCAGCAAACACCAGCCACACTCTGGCTTCCAGCAGCCTTGGTTTCTACTTATGGGATGACCCCAACACACTCCCAGTCTCGGATTTCCCCCCAAAAAACATGTGTGCTGCACTGTCCAGCCCTCTCCTGGACAGTCTGGGTATATTAGGCCCATTGCCCCTCTCGGGATGAACATACAAGAGTCTGCTCTCCCAAATGCACACAGTTCACAACACTGGATTAGTTTTTATTAAAGAATAAAACAAGTTTATTTAACTACAAGGAGATAGGTTTTAAGTTAATACAAGTATAAGGCATTAAAGTCAGAAATGGTTACAAGAAAAATAAAGATAAAAGGCTTTCTAAACTTAACAAACTAGACTTGGTTCAAGGTAAAGTTCTTGCCACAGGTTCCCAGTAACATTGCTACGAAGTTTCAGGTCAGGATCTGCTCCCAAAGTCCATAGGCTGTTTCTTTTGTCTTCCTAGGTGGAAAAGAGAGAGTTGGATAGGGAGAGATACGTTGTTGGTGTTTTGCCCCTCACTTTTATAGTTCAGTCACCCTTTGAAATGCATTTGCCTGAGGGTTACCCCTAGTTAAAGTAGGCAACATGGTATCTGGTGGTGGAAGGTTGCATGCTGTTTCTTCTTGCCTGTGTTTGCTGAAATTCAGATTTTCCTTGTCTCTGTCTTCCTTCTCTTGCTGTCTGAAGACCCTGTTTACTACTTATATGTAAACTGAGGTGAACACACATCCCTTTGTTTAAGATAGGCCTTCTTGACCAGTTCTGCCTAGTCGGGGATATGTGGATTTGAACAAGTGCCACCTACATCATTCAGGGGGAATTCATAACTTTACATATAATGTTGCTGTACACATTTCACCATGATATTAATGACCAATGAATTATTAGTTTTCAAATGATACCTTACAAGGCATATTTTGTACGATTATTTCAATGGTGTGTAGGGTGTATATAGAGGTGCATTCCATTTCCGTCACAACTGTACACCAGGATACCACATGGAAGACAATTATCCAAGTGTCATTAGACACAGAACTAGCAGTTTTCCATATACAAAGCACATATTGTATAATCGGAGGACTTACTTGAAAAGAATAACAGTTGGTGTGGTGACAAACTCTGCATTTGGAAGTAATATGCATTCAGATCACGGACATGTGCCTGTAACCTCAACTTCATCCTAACAAAGTGTTTTTGTGTGAGAATCACACATGCAATGTCTATGTGCAGAGCAGGGAAAGGATACAATATGAGTATAGAGTGATTAATTGTAAATGTGTGACACAAGCAAGAAGACTGGAAGACGATGGATTATTGATGGAGATATTATTGTTTTTTCCTCTGGAATCTCAGTATGGTCCTGTTCAATGGCTACAATAGGTCTTTGTGTATTCCTGTTTTTATTTTTTAAATATTTCATTATGATTTTTCCGCCGTGGACAGATCAGACTTGTGTCTCTCTTATATATCCTTCCATGGAAACTAAAAGTCCATTTTTCTCCCCCTAGCTTAATCAAAGCTTCCTAAGGGTGACACACTGTGTCTGACAATAAAAGAAGAGCGATGTGATCAAATGTAGGAAACAGTAAAACTCATAAATGATTTATTCCATTAATGCTGGATCCTACCTGTTTCTCCATTCCTGTAATACTGTACACCAGAAATCCTAACAGAGTGAAACAATAAGTGCTGTAACCAGAGGTATATAAGAAAATCAATTAAATTCACAGTTAGTGGTACTAGTTGGAGATAAGATACAATAGCTGCCCTGGCAAAAAGTCAAAATTTTAGTTTCATTAACTGCATTAGAAATGGGGTTCTCCAAGAAGAGGAAGCAATAGGATTTGCGGTGCAGGGCCCAGTCCTCCTCCTCTTTAGAAGCCATTGAGCCAGATCTCAGCTGGTGTAAACCTGCATCGCTCTGTTGTCTTCAGTGAAACAGGATCAGGCTTGTGGTCTTTAAAATGCTAACACTACTACAAGAGAAGCCTGTGAATGTCAGAAATGCATTGCCAGTCCACATGTGATAAATGCCCAATAGGGAATGTGTACTGGGAGCCCAGAACTCATTGTGCATCTTGCCAGTGTGTGTGCAGCCTCTGTTCGAATCACCAATATGTGAACACATTCAGCGAACAGACACAGATGGTGTCGCCCACCATGGGACTATCAGCACCCTCCCCCATAGCGGGAAAGAATTTACATTCAGTGTTTTGTGAAGATACAGAGGAAATTATACAACCAGACTCTCAAAGAGACCTCTCATATGCTCCTCTGCCATTCAGCCTGTGTCTCTGCCACAGGTCCAAAGGACATAAATAGTGCAAAATGTCACCACCCCTCCCCAGTGAAATCTTAATAAATGTAGGAAGTGGGAGAAGGAGCTAGTGCCACTACTCTTCCTAGACATCTATCCAGTCAGACAAACAGATGGAAAAGCACAAACCGTTCTCAGAGAGAGCAGGAAATATGGATTGATGCCTACAGCTTGATTCTCTTGCCAAACAAACTGTTGTGAAATAAGCAGTGGTGGGGAGCCTGGTAGGCAGAGGCACAAAGTAATGCTCCATATAGTATCTGGCAATAGAAGACCTAAAATACCTTGAAAAAAATAATATATTCATGTAGAATTCATCTGCATGAGACCTTCGTGTTTTAAAAACATTTTTAAAGAAGAAGAGGAAATAAAATTTGACAGTCATAGAAATGGAACAGGTGTCTAGTTTGGAAAGTAGATCATCAAGACACACTTTTGACCAAAAAGAGAGGGCTTGTCTCCTCAGCGCCGGCAAAGTGTACCAGAGGGGTATGCTTTGTAGAATGCTGTAACACGCAGTGCTCTAACTGCCCCAGACAGACCCTGCTGGCATGCTGTGAAAGGACTATGTTAACATGAACTAGTGTTTATAGGGTGCAGTTAGAGCATGGCATATTAGAGCGCTTTACAAATCTCACCAAGCTCTTCTGTCATGCTTTGCCGTGATGGGTGGACAAGCCCAAAGACTCAGCAAATTAACCAATACATCCATCTGTAAGTCCTCTGTGTTTATGTGATTCTTTGAAGCCTGAGAACTAAACATACTGTGTTGTTGCATGAGTATGGTGCCATTAGGTGTGCGCAGAGCTTTACAACAAGTCAGATTTGTTGGATATAGGCAGGGCCAACTCTGGCTTTTTTGCCGCCGCAGGCAAAAAAGCCTCCCGCCGCCCCCCCGCACCCCTCCAGGAGAGCCACAGGTCGAGGGTGCCGAGCCCAGCTGCGGCCCCGCTCTCCCCGGCCAGCCAGAGTGCCAGGGGAGGGCGGCCCCGCTCTTCCCGACCGGCCGGAGCACCGGGGGAGGGCGGCAAGCCCGGCCGCAGCCCCGCTCTCCCCAAGTGAGCGCCGCCCCCTCCAGGTGTCGCCCCAAGCACATGCTTGGAGGGCTGGGGCCTGGGGCCGGCCCTGGATATAGGGCAAGCTCCCTGTTCTGAGGAGATGACAGACTGAAGGGACAAGTGGGTATAATGCGAACAGCTATCATGTAGGCAAACACAGTATTGTGCAGTCATTGTAGCTGGAATTCTTAGCAAAACAATTGGATTTACAGAAGTTTCTTTGAGGGCAGAGAGGAAGGGTGGGGGGGCTGGATGTACATTATTTGGAAAACTGTTTACGCCAGGCAGGATGGTGTGAAAGAAGGCCGAAAGGTATGAGCGAGTGAAGGAGGCAAAAGTGTAGACAAGGTAGAGGCTTGAGAGGACCAGGGGGACTGGAGAAGCCATAGGGGGAGAGGAGGTCAGAGAAGCAGATGGTTGTGAAATAGTAAATGTTTTGGAGCTTGAACTTTATATAGAAGAATAGAAGATGCAAGTGCAGGGATTCAAGAAAGATGGAGACATGGCTGGAGCAGTGAAAAAGGAAGTGGACACTCCCTGGAGGGCAAATGCTGTTATAACTTGTGACACTGCTGCCATGCAGTACTGACAGTCTCACTTGCTCAGAATCAGTGCATCGGGAGTCCAAAAAGTACTCATTTAGAATTGACCAGACAAGTATCAGAAGTTACGAACAAGAACTGCAGGGCATATAAGCATCATGCTGTACGAGCACCGTGTGACCTAAGTTAATAGACAGCGCAAAGAGAGCGCTTGGGATGAGAAGTAGATTGAAAGAGCTCACCGATGGTGTGAAGTACAAAAGAATCCACAGGAGAAAGCTAACCATGCTGCAGTCTCCATTGCTCTCTGCCTCCCCATGGCTAGTAAGGAGGTTTGTATATGGGGCTAGCAAGTCCGTTTGCACAAAATGATCAAGTAAGCAGGGTAGTGATGGAAATGAACAAGCCTGGCTCAAACTATGGGGTACTCAAGGAAGCAAGCCATTGGCAGGACGATGGAAATATTCCCTCTTCCAGAAAACCCAAACGAAATTAAGACGAGCAGGTGCTGTTAAATGTCTTCCCTTCATCCACTTGCAGGATGCATAGAATGAGAGTTTCAAAAGCTACCAAAGAAAACTAACTTTTTAAGCTAAGGAAATGCTGGAAAGTTTCCTAAAGGTAATAGAGTATGAGAGATGCTGGCAGGTAACCCACATTGCAGCCTGTTGGAAAATTGTCTTCCATATGTTTTTCTACTGGTTTCTTTTAACAACATTTTAAAATTGTTGGCAAGAGTTAATGGGTTAATCAGTCTTTACTAGATTTTTTTTTTACATTGATAAAGCTCTTCGGATAAGTAGTTTAAATATTGAGCAGATAAATGACTACAGTTTCACCAGCTTTGAAATGGGGAACTGAGAGCTTTAATACATGGATGGGCAGGTTACCTAATGGTTCCATTGTTAACAGTCTTCTGTGCTGAAATATCATTGTGTTACTCCTTAAAGCAGAGCTCAGTCAACCCCAACAGATATCCCTGTAGTTCTGAGAGCAGCAGTGCCTTACAGTGGGTCTATATTCTCTCTTTCTCAGTGTGACGGGGTGTACCTACCCCGCACCAGACCTGAAAAGGTTAACTGTACTTTGCAGCCCAAGGATGCCCTGCCCCTCTGACTCTGCTAGGCATGCTCAGCCTGGAGGCAGAGTATAAAAGGAAGCAGCCGCTGCCCATCTCAGTCTGGAGGGGCTGCTGAAGGGGGAGGACACAGACTGCAGGCCCTTTCCAGGGAGTGCCACAGGCCCTGAGTACAGAGCCACAGTACTCAGAGCTCCAGATGGACTCCAGGCTGTCTGACGAGCCCAGAGAAGAGACCGTGCCAGTAGAAGCTACGCCACTTGAGGACCCCAAAGACCTAGGGGAACCGGTGGAGTATTGCTGAGGGAGAAAGGGTAGGAAGCAGCCCAGGGGATTTAGACTTTTCTCTGGTGAGCGAACCGGGGAACCAGTCAGCATGTTTTGGGAGGATCCCTGCTGACTTGGTTGTGAGCACTCCCACCAGGGCCCTGGGCTGGGACTTGGAGGAGCTGGGATGTCCCAAGTCCCCCTACCGTAGGTGCCACACACCCCTAGGTGGTGCCCCCTTCCCCAATGAGCCAATAGGCCACATGGTACTCCAGAAGTGGGCACCTTTATTGACTCCAGCTATTAGGCCACACTGCCCTGAGTGGAAGGGCCGCTTTATTCTGGTCATTAGGTTACACTGTCCTGAGCAGAAGGGTCACTTTATTGACTCTAACCATTGGGTCACGCTCCCCTGCCTGTAAAGGGCTGTGTTATTGACTTTGGCCATCAGGCTACACTGCCCTGACTGGAAGGGTGGCTTTATTGACTCCGGCCATTAGGTTATGCTGCCCTGTGTGGAAGGATGACTTCATTGACTCCAGTCATTAGGCAATACTACCACGTTTTATAGTAAGGGTCATCAGCATAGGACCTAACCAGCTATGGTACAGCCTCTTCCCTTTCTTTTGACCACACATGACCCGATACCCTGTTGCCGGGTATACCTACCCTGCGACACTCTGGTAGAGGGATGGTGCTGTGCAGGAATAGATAGTTCACAGGCTTCCATGTAAATTGTATTTTATTTTCCAGGCTGGCACTTCAAGTACAAGGCACATTGGTCTCTGTGCAGAAGTTGATGGCCCTATACTAAAAGTGACAGCTGGGAAAGTGCGGGGGGGGGGGGAACACATTTCAGAGGCAGTATATAGCAGGTGAGAATCCACAAAGAGACCGTGCCCAAGAGTTCTTTAAAAGTCAATAAACCTTCCCAGCAGTTTTTTTACAGTCATGCTGGGGATCCATATTCTCCCACAGAGGCTGGCAGTAACAAGTGCAAATGAGGGAAGGGTTAAATTTTTTCTAGGCCTGGGAAAAACTGCCAGCACTCTCCAAAGTCTCCCTCATTGTGAGGTAGTTTCTATCCTGCCTCGTTTCACAGCATGTCCCACTGGGAAGGACTATGAATCCCAGCAGTCCTGGGACCACACGTCCCAGGATTCCCCCAGCTCTCTGAGAGAGAAAGGAAAGCCTGATACCACCCACAGGCCATGGGTCTGGTCCTAGGCAATGTTAGCTGCTTGAGTTCTTAGATCACAAACTCCCTCCCATGGGACAATTTTCTCTCTCTCTCTCGTTGATTGTTCTTTTGTCCTTGGATTGGTAATTACAGAAAATCCCTGGTATCTTCTCTCTCAGTCTTAAATGGTCAGTAGGAAGCAGATGAAGGATGTTCCAGTGGTTTGCTCACTAGCTTGGGATATGGGAAACCAGGCTACAGTTCCCTGCTCTGACACAGACTTCCTGTGTGACCTATGAAAAGCCATTAAATCTCTGTGCCTCAGTTCCCCATCTGTAAAATGGGGATAATAGCACTTCCCTACCTCACAGGGCTGTTGCAAGGATAAATACACTAAGGACTGTAAGGCACTCAGACATCCCAGTGATACTGGGGGGCGGGGGGGAATATAAATGATATATAAAATAGATTGAATATCCCATTACACAATGTATGAGCTGCTACAGTCCACAAACTATTGGAATAATAGACTGTTATCAGGGAGTTAATGGACTAATGGCATAGTATACGGCAGTGTGCTGCATAATTAAAAATATAATGCTCCCTATAATCTGTTTGCTTTACCGCATGTGTGAAGAAATCCAGGAAGTCTTATGGGAAAGGAGCTACTAGTAGACATTTTTAAAAGTACCATTATACGCTCTCACTCTCTCTTCCCCTACTCCCTTCAGGTATTATATACTATATGATGGTCCACGTACAGTGTCTCTTGTTAAATTTTGTATTCTTTCTTTGAGAATATCACATTTATCATTGAGCTTTCTGTGTGTCTTCTGATGAGGTACTGACCACTGGAGTATTTAACATAAGAAAAGTTATTAGACCCAGTGTCCTGGCAAAATTTCAGTTTGGGAAAGTATGTTCAGTGTGTATTTATTCCCCCTGCAATTTCACTTGAATATCATGTTCTTCACTATAACATGACCAAAACTTATTTCAAATTTATTCGTTATTTGTAATTATTTGCAGAATTATTTCTTGGTCTGCAAATTATTTTTGAGCAATGTGATACAAATATTCAATATGCAAAATTGGAACAGGGTTCTTACGTTTGACAGGATGTGTAAGTCGCATGGTATTACTTCTAGTTTCTGGCAGGATGAATGTACTTCTTAGAATTAGCTATCTGGGGTGCATACTCATATTTACAGTTTGAAATACCCTTTTTGTAAACATTCTCCAGTATTTGCCTAAAGGGACACTGGCAACCTGAATATAGCCATTTTAGAACTATCAATTAAAAGTAGTCTCAGGTCTGCACCTATCCCAGAGTATCCCTGCCAATTTTAATGATTTTATAATCACATTTTCCTAACTTTTTAAAATGTATTTTTCTCCCCTGTTGCTGTGTGAAAGATATACACAGACTGTGAAATTGTATGATTGTACAGGTGGAAAGAATGAAACTGATTGTACACAAAATGCCCAAATAAACAAACTTTATAAAGATAATTCCCCTCTCCCTTCTAATACCTTTCAATTATAGCAGTCAGGGGCATTGCTTATAACAACAGAATGGAAGAGATTTTCAGACAGAAGTGTGATTTTTTTTTAAATATTCTTTTTATTGTTTATTATTTAAGTTGATGGTATCCCTTTAAAATTTGCTGTTTTCCTGTACCTTCCTGCCAGTAAAGTCATTTACTAAAATATTTCCAGAGAGGGAACACACAAGGGTGATGAATGGAGACGAAGAAAAATATTTTTTTTCATATGTGTGAAATTTTTAACGTATTTGCTTGACTCTGAGGTATTACCAGGACTCATCTCCTTTGCAAACAAGTGACACATCTTGATGTGGTGTTTGCCCAGCTCCTCTCATAATGTTTAAAATAAAATTTTGGTATTCAGCTCAGAAGATCTGGAGAAGAGGGCAGGAGGTATGGGGAACCAGATGGTTAGATTGGTCAGGGACACCTTTAGATCACTGCTTTGCATCAGTGTCAGAAGAGGGCAGGTCATAGCATAACATTTTGCTGTAGAAAATGAGAGTTGTTTTGATGCTTATATAGTGAAGTTCCAAAGATGTGGGAAAGGATGCATTTTAATAGTTCAGGGTGTCTCTGGCCTCTGTTTGCCAGAAGCCAGGAATGGGTGACAGGGGATGGATCACCTGATGATTACCTGTTCTGTTTATTCCCTCTGTGGCACTTGGTATTGGCCACTGTCGGAAGACAGGGTTCTGGGCTAGATGGACCTTTGGTCTGAGCCAGTATGGCCGTTCTTATGTTCTAATGTTCCAACCCTAGTTAGTCCATTCAAACCCTTTGCAGTGGCAGAGAGGCTGGTGCTCCTGGATTAACCTGGTTTTGGAATAGGATGTTTAGCAGTTGCCTTCCTCATTAAATTCACTAATTCTGAGAAACAGCAACCAAAGAGAAAGGGATAAGGAGGCTTTCGCTGTGCTGCTGTGCACTAACATTTCTGTACTCTGTAGCCTCAGTTGGGAAGAGGCAGCTGTGATAGCATGTCGTGATTGCCATCACAAATTGAACGCGATGATTTCCATCTTTTCCCATCTGCCTATGGGGGGGAAGTGGCACTGATAAGGCCCTGGGATTGGTTACAATCTACAGAAATCACAAAGCAGATGGATATTGAGCAGATAAGCGTTAATCTATCCTGGGAGAGGATTAATCAGGTGAAAGATGTCAATCTGTGTGTGTGTGTGTGTGTGCGCGCGCGCGTGTGTGTTCCTGTATGGAGGGGCAGATGGGACTGTGGGCAGCTGGTGCTGCTGCTATCATCTTTTCAGGTCCTCTTTTTGTCATGCTCTTGTGTTGAGGTGTGAAAGAAGCCCTATCTCCTGCTGAAGGTTTATTCCTTGAATTTCCACTGTAGAAGCAGGAAGAAAATGTGTTACACATTTTAAATGGGCTAATCCCTCTTTTCCTTCACGTCTTTAGCTTTATAGAGCATCCTCTCTTTCATCCCAAACAGAACAAAATTGCTGTGGCATTTCACATAGATTGTTTCATCCTGGTTTGGAAGCCCCACTTTTCTCTCCTTCCCCAAGACCAAGCACAGTGGTTGCAGTGTTAGCAATTTAAAATGTCCAGTTTGTTTTATCTGAGAATCGCTAAACATTTTACAGGCATTCGTTAATTGATCCTAACAACATTGCCGTGAGGTGGGATGCATTAGAAGTCTGATTTTTTTTCAGGGCTGCTGCGTACATGCAGCTTCATTACCTTAATATGAAGTTGAGGGTGCTCAGTACTTTTGAAAATAAGACCCTATAACCTATTAACTGAACAGTAAAACTGAGGCATATAGAGTAATGGGCCTAATCGGGTAGCATTCACTCATGTGAATGGTCCTATTG
Source organism: Trachemys scripta elegans (assembly GCF_013100865.1). Taxonomy (NCBI): domain Eukaryota; kingdom Metazoa; phylum Chordata; order Testudines; family Emydidae; genus Trachemys; species Trachemys scripta. The sequence goes on along the minus strand of NC_048301.1, from coordinate 107,694,913 downwards.
ATTGAAGAAGGGCTACAGGATGAACCATAAGTGACTTTCCCAGGATGGCAGTGCAGCAGGGACAGAACTGGTAATAGAATCCAAGAGTCCTTGCTCCTACTCTCCTGCTCTAATCACAACATACAACATTTCTTCCTAGGTATTGTACATTGGATTGGTCTTTTCTTCTCCAAAGTGTGCCTAGACCTTTCTCTGCTTCTGTCTTTGTTATGGCTTGCATGTTTCTTTTCTGTTCTCATCCCACTTCATTCCTTGTCCCACACATTTTGCTTTAGCAGAGATGCCACTGCCTCATCACAGAAGTTAATGTACCCTGCCAGTGTTATTCTTTGTAAATAGTCTTTGCAACAGCACTGTTGCCAGGCTGTGTAAAAGATCTGGCAGTTTTGGATCAAACTAGAACATTAGGTAACCCCAATAGTTTTATAAAGTACATAAGGGCAAACTGTGTTCTGTTATTCTGCTTTGGGGCTTAGCTCTGAATGTCCTACCCTGACATCCCTAGTGGGTGGTTGAACAGCATGATTTAGCTTGCATGTGAAATATATAATTGCATGCCATGGGCCAGATTTTCAAATGGGCCCAACCTGACCTCTATTTTTCTGCACTGTGAGCACTTATTTCCATATTCAAATGAACCTCATAGAAAAGTCCTACTGGACTGATTAGAAAATGATAACCTTTCTATAGAATCTTTAAACTAATCTGTAAAATTATACAGCAGGGATATAATTGTCTATTAAGTTATGTAGGTATTAGGAATTTATTTCTATACAACCCTATTGCTTGCGTCACTTATAAAGATATAGAGAGAGGCCACATCTTGAAAACCTGGACCTATGTAGTTCTCTCTCTAAAAGCTTTGCTGTGAATGGACAGCCACAGACATTGTTGAACATGTGCAGATGTTGTTGAACAGTTTCAGTTGCTGTGTTGTTGTTTTTTAAATGGATGCTATGGACTGATTCCCTAATGTCTAATACAGGGGTGGCCAACCTGAGCCTGAGAAGGAGCCAGAATTTACCAATGTACATTGCCAAAGAGCCACAGTAATACATCAGCAGCCCCCCTCCCCATTGTCCTCCCAGTGCCTCCCGTCCACCAGCAGCCCTCTCCAAACCTCCCGATCAGCTGTTTTGTGGCGGGTAGGAGGCTCTGGAGGGTAGGAGGGGGAGGAGCAAGGGCATGGCAGGCTCAGTGGAGGGGGCGGGAAGAGGTGGAGTGGGGACAGGGCCTGTGGCAGAGCCAGGGGTTGAGCAGTGAGCACCCCCTGGCACATTGGAAAGTTGGCACCTATAGCTTCAGCCCTGGAAGGGTGCCTATATAAGGAGCTGCATATTAACTTCTGAGGAGCCGCATGTGGCTCCGGAGCCACAGGTTGGCCACCTCTGATCTAATATAAAGTTTGCCCCATCCTATGTGCTGAAAGGGGAGTGAGTTATTGTTGCCACACAGGTGCTAGCGGTTGCCTGCAGTAGCTCTCTACCAAATAATCTATGAATATCACTGAAGTTCTCAGGATGTGTGTGCTACAATGTTAGAATTCATTTCCCTCCCTTTATTAAATGGGTGTGCCTTTTTATTTGTGCCATCCTGTCACTTTTCTCATTCCCGTTTTTCTTTTGTAGTTCCCAATCTTGTTCTGTTTTACATTTGGTTTTGCAAAATTTTGTTTGGGGTTTGAGTTTGCAAAACCAGGTGTGGTTTGAATCCAGGTCCCATTTTATCCTAACCACCAAAGTTTAGGTGAGTTTGGATAAAAGGCTTTGCTTTTGTCTCATCTTTATAATGAGCCAGTTGCAATTGTTTTGGTCTTGGAAAACCTTGTCATCAAGGTTTTGAATTAGTACTACTATACCAGTGCTGACTTTGATTCATGTTCCATTTTAGTAGAAAGTTCTTTAATTTAGCAGATAAAGATGTAACAAGATTGGGTGGCTGGAAGCTGAAGCTAGACAAATTCAGACTAGAAATAAACTGCAAGAGTGAAAGCAATTAACGATTGGTACAACTTACTTAGAGAAGAGATAGATTCCCCATCATTTCAAGTCTTTAAATCATAGTTGGATGTCTTTCTAAAATTACACTCTATCTTAACCAGAAGTTATAGGCTTGATGAAGAAATTGTTTGGTGAAATTCTGTGGCCTATATTATGCAGTAAATCAAATTAGATTATCATAATGGTCCCTTGTAGCCTTAAAATCAATTATCTGAACCACAAAAGTTCAGGGGGATTCACACAAAAGATTCCAGTTTTCAGTCACCTCTGGTTCTTTTCTTTTTAATCCTACCTCTGCATGTGATGTTGTGAATTCATTGTCCATTTTTATTCTTATAATTTTTACTCCTAGAGTGAGCTTGGAAAAGTTACTTCCCCCTCCTTGCTTTGTGCTTTTGAATGTCCTGATGTTGTTTTACAAGCTTCCTGTGGTCAAGCAGTTTGCCAGAGTTTGCAGTGACACATGGAGTGGAGAAATAAAAGCTTTAGAGACATCAGGTTATTAAAGCTGAGAGGCCATGCTGGGAAAATAAATTGCCACCAGCATGAACTGAAGTAGAAATATTTGTTAACTTGCCTTCAGCCATGGATTTTTCCTTTTCCAAGTAAAAATACTTTTTCTTCCATTCTGGTCACTTTTTTTTATGATGATCCAGAAAATTGCTTTGTTTTCTTTCCAGTTTTAACCTGTTTCCTTTATCAATCATAATAATTTCCTGGGTTGAGAATGCTTATGGACTAAACTGTTGCGTCTCAGCTAGCACTTTTGAGAGGTAGCAAGAAGGGGCAAGAGCAGAATCTTGCAGCAAAGGAAGATAAAATAAAAATCAGGCGGGAAAAAAAAATCTCTAAAACTCCATAAACCCCATAAAGGTCTTGATCCAAGGCCTGCTGTACTCATTGGAAAGACTCCAATAGATTTTGATGGGCTTGAGATCCACCCTCCCTCTCCATGCCCCAATTTTTAAAAAATGCTATAGTCTAATTATCCTTTCAAATTGTTTTCCAGCCTCAATGGAGCATACCAATCAAGGGTTAACCCTTTCTGTTGCTTCTAAATTGTTGATTATTTTTTTACTTGTGATTTGTGTCAAGCTACATTTGGATGGAAATTGGAATTCAATTACAAGATGCAAAACCATCATTTTATTTTTTGATTAGTTATAAAAAACTACCTTAAAAGTTTATCAAAATATGTTTTGCATTTAAAACTAACTGATTTATTAAACAAAGGAAGTATTTTCTGTAGTTAGTGAACTGAACTGATTATTTCTGATCACCATGTTCCTCAAGATTTTAGAATTAATAGATATCATCCTCTCACATCTAATTTTTATTCATAGATTGGAAGAAGAAAACCAGCTTTCCTGCTTTTTCAACTCCCAATCTGTTTCTCAACTTTGAATGAACTAGTCATTGAACTGAACTAGTAGAATATTTCATTTCAGTGTATTCATTCTGTCCCTGCAGAAGAGGCTGCTGCTGTTAAAAGCTGGTTTAGCACTTCAACAAACTCTGGTTCCAGGTGCTGAGCCCGTGACTTCTACCAGTTCAATGGTCTGACTTTCTTTAAAACTTGTCTATAAATATGCAGTACTTTATATTTTTATTTAATTTAAATGATTTTAATAGATTATAATAAGTTTAGGCTTCAGCATAATTAGTCATAATTTCAAATTTAATTTTAAATATGTTTATATTTAACAACAAAAATGTATTTAATTTCAGTTAAAAAGCTGATTTAAATTCAAAAAATCTGTTTAATTTATTTTTTATCCACCCTGTACTGAAATCAGTAAAAATATTTCTTTTGACTTCAGTGGTCTTGGGGTCAGTCTCCTGCCGAACACCCAGTGGGCTATTGTGAATCTCACCGCGAATCAAAACAAATAGAAGTATTACAAAAATCATTTGTGTATTCCCGTGCATGCTCGCTCTTTGCTCTACCAAATTAGACTCATACAGTAGGTTAATACATCAATGGAAAATACGGCCTCTCATATTTTACATTCTATTTTATTACGGTCTAATTGAGGTGATGGGCCTCATTCACCACTCACTTACACTCTTACCTCCATTGACTTAAAAAGAAGGTATGCCTGATTGACACCACTAACAGTAAGGTGAGAATGAGGCTGTGACCTGTGGGTGCCCAGGGCAGCCCTCACTGAAAATGCCAAGGTCAGGGCAGGCTGCAAAAGGGTGAGCAGATACTCCCAAGACTGGTGGGTAACACTGAAGTTATTCTCCTCAACCAGTCACAAACTGTGCTTCTGATTCCCCACACTGGTTATCAAGAAGCAAAAAAAAAAAAAAAAAAAATTCACACTGCCCCCTTTATTGCATTCCAGTTCTCTGGCTCCCAATCAGCACCTAGGTCCAGTACAGTGAGAAGTTATTTAAAATAACTCTGCTCACATATACAAAAATGTTCTTCTGACCCCAAAGGATGGGCCACATTACCAGGTCAGTATAGGTTTGGATCATACCTAAAATACCACACTGCCAGCCAATCCTTTAGTATCTAAAACTAAAGGTTTATTATAAAGAAAGAAGAGAGATGGTAAAGCAGTTACATACATACAAAGCCTTCAAAGTCCATATATCAGGTTCCTAACAGTATTGGTGAGTTTGCTGGCTTGAAAGTCCCTCTGGATCACATCCATAGCTTGGATGGGTCATTCAGTCCTTTATTAGGAGCTTCATTTGTAGAAAGGTTACTCCAGAGGTAAGAAGCAGGATTGAAGACAAAATGGAGAAGATGCAACTGCCTTTTATAGTCTTTTGCCCTGTGGCCTGTGCTTCCATTGTTTCAAACACAAGCTGCCCAGCACATGGCTTGAAAGCCTTAGAGTTCTGTCCATAGGCATGCCTTGCTGAGTCATAAGGTGTATCTGCCTTCTCTCAAAGGGTCAGTTGTATAGCTGATGGTCCTTAATGGGCCATCAAGCAGGCTAGACAGTGCCAATGCCAAACTGTCTGGGGGTGTCACCCAGAAGCATAGCACAACTAAGTTTGAAATACAGACTTGCATACATATCTATAACTCATAATACAAAGGTGATACAAACACATACATGAGATTATCATATTTGTCAAATCATAACATTTTTGCAGATATCTTACATGGCATATCTGGCATAACTCATTGCAATTTTACAATATTAATATTCATAATATCCTCAAGTGTCCCCCAGATTCCATACAGCGTCACAGAGGCCTACAATGATCTTGAGGAGGGAGGTAAGATTTGTGAGTGGTGCCTGTAGGGCTGTAGGCACTTGGATACCAACATGTACAACATTTTAAATAGATACATATACACTTCCATGAGATTCTAAAAATGAATACTTTAATGCAGTAAATGTCAAGATTTTAACAACACCCTTTACTTTTTAGGTATTGCCAGTGCACCCAATAGATACCCACAGGATCAATATCACAATATAAAAACAAATGTTACAAATTATCTAAATTTACAACCCAACCTTGGTCCTCTTTGTTGTGTGTTTGGACTAGTCCAGAAACTGAAATACAGATGCCATATGCTGTCTGTAGTTGCATAAAATGGCCTCATTATTTAACTTAGAAAGATATTCATGCTGGGAAATACTTAAGATGATGGGCCTTACCCTTAGCTGAGGTAAATCGACATAGCTCCATTTAAGTCTCCAGCTCAGGAGTAGAGTTGATCGAAAAATAGCAAAAAACACTGTGAAAAATGTTTAAAATTTCCAATCTGTCATTTTTGCTCCTCAGGTTTCAAAAATGAATCATTTTTATTTATGTAAAACATTTTAAGGCATTTTTTTAATTAAAAAATTGTATTTGAATTTCGGGGTGGGTTTCCTGGTTTGGGATGGTTAGTTATTTATTTATTTATTTATTTATTTATTTATTTATTTGGAGGAGACAAGTTCAGTTGGTTTTTCCAGGCCCCCCGCCCCACCCTCTCACCTTTTTCTTTTTCCTCCCCTTCTCCCCATTTTTGCTTTTCCCATTTTTGTTGCTGAAAAAGGAAAGAAGGAAGAAAGGAGGGGCAAGTAAGGAAAAAGAAAAATATTAAAAAACAAAAGGCTGTTTTTCATTTTCCAATTTTGTTGAAAAACAGCAAATTGCCAGAGGATGTTGTGAGGGCTAAGATTATAACACGGTTTAAAACGGAACTAGACCAATTCATGGAGGATAGGTCCATCAATGGCTATTAGTCAGGATGGGCAGGGATGGTGTCCCTAGTCTCTGTTTGCCAGAAGCTGGGAATGGATGAGGGGATGAATCACTTGATGATTATTTGTTCTCTTCATTCCCGCTGAAGTACCTGGCATTGGCCACTGTTGGAAGACAGGATACTGGGCTAGATGGACACTTGGTCTGACCCACTATGGCCATTCTTATGTTCAAAAATGAATTTTTACAAAAATTTCAAAAAAAGCCCATTTTTCACCATGAACAAATTTATTTTTTTAAATTAAAATAGGTCAACAAATTTTGAATAAAGATAAATTAATTCATTTCACCTTTTTATATGACTTTTTCTTGCTATGTTTACTAATTTGAAGATTAGTGACCTGATTTTTCAGAAGTCTTGATTTCCAATTAAAATACCTTGATTTTTTTTTAAAAAGAAAGATGCATTTTATTTATATATGTTTATTATATATATAACATTTATTTTTAGGGTTGTTGGTGGTAATTGAGATACTCCTTCCATTTGACAATATCTAGGAATGGCTGAGTGAAGCCAAGGAATATCCTTCCGCTCTGACTCCTTTTGGGACATCACTTGGTTACCACTCCATTCCCTTCTTGTAATGTCAGGATGAGGTCACCGCAGGGGGAATTAGAATCTTGACACATGGCCACCTCTAGGCCAAGGAGACTTGTCTCCCCAGAGAATGCTGGTTCATAACTTAATGAGACTTTACTTGCAGCAAGAGAGATCTCCAGCTTGCTCCCCGCACACACACCCTCCCCTCCCCTTCATTTTTTGTAATGTAATTGTTTCTGGTTTTCTGCCTTCTCGTTGTCGGAAATGTCACATTGTTTAGTTATCAGCACGCTCACTTGGAGAAGTTTATTAAAGGCAATGTGGAGTTTCTGACATACCAATGGCAGAGAAGCAAAATGAATTTCATGGCTGGGTTGCTAAAAAGCTCTTTTTTATATGGGTGTATTTAATTTGACTATTTTTTTATTTAAGAAAATTGTAGCCCGAAAGGCACTGGCCAGGTGGGGAGGGAGTGGCAATGGAGGAGCGAAGGATATGACTGGGATGGGGAAGAAGGTTCAGTTCAGTAGCACCGTGTGTGATGCATTGAAGAAAGTGGAAGTTGCCACAGTCAGCTAAAAACATACCATGTTTTATTGGCTCATATATTTGGATACCAGATCAGCAGCACTGATCATTTTCAGTTACATTGTCACACTTGAGAGTGCGGAAAATTACAATGCCTCCCTGCATGCATTACTTACTCATTCCTCCTCTTCTATCCCTTCTCCTTGACTTCAGATGGTTGCATTATATACATGTGGTTGCGGACTTATGCATAAAATGGACTCTCATGTATCTGAAATGGGTTATTTGAGGGAGTCTGCTTACTGTGCACTTCTGTGCTTCCTGGCTTCTGTCTTCTCACTCAAGCAGGAAATCCAGCAGACTGTAGCTAGCTTTTTGTTTCAACCCAAAATTTCTCAGATCAGAAATCTCTTCAAGCCCTGGTGGATTTGGATAAGCAGAAGTCTACTGTGACTGAAAGCCAAGGTCTGGATGCTTAAGAGTGAAAAAAGCTTCCTATAAAAGCCTTATAATGAGGTTATTCATTAAAAGGGATGAAAAAACCTTGATCTCATCCCTAATAAGTTGCATAGAGAAGATCCAATATAGTATTGGGACGTTTTTTCCATCCTTATTTTTGAGGGCAAAGGCAGTGGACAAGATTCTGCCCTCCATCATCCTGGGGCAAATCCTGCTGAAGCACGTGATGATTGCACCAGTGTATGTGAAAGCAGAATTTGGTGTGGTTGGTAGGAATTTACCGTATAGTTATACAGCAGTTTTCATGAAAAAGATGCCAAACTAGATACAGGAATCACTTTACTCATCTCTGCAATTCACTCGGTTCTGGGGTGAAATGTGGCAGCTGCCCAGCAGCTCCCAGTAGCGTTACATAAGGGTTTAGGAAAAGACAGGAACAAGAATAAGCATAGACAGAATGTATTTGCCAGCACCTCTGACTTCCATCTCTACTCTCAGGAAAAGAGCACTGGGATCTTCAAAGAGCAAAACCAGTGAGGACCCCAGCTTTCAATTTCATTGCTTTGAATTTCATTCATAATTAAAGGTTTTAAGAGATAACATGAGAACAGTGGAATGCTACATGTCTCCAAGATGTGCAGGAGGGATCTGAGCCAAGTGGCAAGACTTGATCCTGGAGGTAAGTCCTGTCTATGCCACTGCCATGCCTGCCTGGCTGGCTCCCTATTGTAGGAAAGAAGACAGTGCCATCACCTCTGTCTCCCTAAGATTTCCTTAGAGGTCTTCCATCCAAGTGCTGACCAGGTCTTGACTCTGCTTAGTTTATGAAAGCTGATTAGATCACAGCCCTAAGTGATATGGCTGCAGACAGGAGCACTCTTAAGAATGAGTGTATTCTGGCCGAGGGCCAAGGAGCTGTTCTCTTGGGCAGATTCTGTATAGAGAGTTTGTTCTTGCCTTCCATCACTCTCCCAAGGTATTGTTTAGGGAGATGGGAAAGAGGCAGACAGGGAGAACACTTTTCACTGAACTGGAGAAGGCGACCCAGTTGAGATTTGATTAGAGAGCAAAGATGCACGGCTGCTGTAGTTTTGGATTAGTGGTGTGTGAGGCCTGCGTGTGCTTATGTTCAAGTCTGAACTCTGCAGTCAGGAGTCATTCCTTTCAAGATGCAGCACAATGAACAATGGTGAACAGGGGGGTTTTAACTGCAAAGTTCTCAGCAGCTAAAATGCCTGATTCAGTTGCTCTTGTTATGGAATGCCCTAGACTAGTCCATCCCCTTCGGTAGAGGAGTTGTCTTTAGTTCAGTAGCAGTTTTGAATGTGTTTGTGAGATAAGTGAAAACAAGTAATAAAAACTTCAAACAGTGTCAAATGTATTTATAATTTTTTTTCTTCTTTCTTTTTTTTATCCTCACAAGTGACATGGGCTTTGATAGAAACAAGCACAGGCACCTGCTGTTGACATTAACTGGCCAGTTGCTCTGAGGACTTGACACAGACTTTGAGTTCAATAATGTGACACGCTGAAACCATATCATGTTTTGTGCTTGGGATGTCAAAGGTCTGATGTTAAAACAGGGTGAGGGTTTTGTTGTTGTTGTTGTTGTTTTGAGAAATTTCATGTGAACATTGTTTATATTATTTTCAGGCATTTGATTTATTATTCTGCATTGCAAAGGCAATGGCTTTCTTAGATAGCCAAAGTTGGAAGCCCATGAACGGTCATGACATTTTGTGTGGAAGTGAGATACTGGCCATCTCTGAGGTTTTTCTTTTCTAGATTGAGATGAAGAGAGAGGTGTGTGTTTCTCTCTCTCTCTCTCTCTCTCTCTCTCTCTCAGAGGAGCAGAGAGTGATGGCGTATAGAGAAAAGTGCAGAAGGTGAAGAATGGGATGGAGGCCCATTGTCTGAGTTTTAATGATAATTTAACTTGGATGAGGAATGGTGCCTGGAATGTTATGTTTCATTGTACAGAACGTGGGCAGAAGGTTAGCAGTGATCTTGTTCCATTTCTAGGGACCATATCATGTAATTGGACACAACGCAAGAATATTCACAAAGAGGTACACTCAGCTCTGTACTGAGATGCCCACTACCATGCTCCATGAAGAGAAGAAGGCATCAGAGCTTCATACCAAAATGATGAATGCTATATAAAACCATAAAATAAAGAGATGTGCATTTATAGCGTCAGGAGCGGCGCCAGGGTTTTTGGCACCCGAGGCGGGGGTCCTTCCGTGCTCCCAGTCGTCGTCGGCAATTCTGCGGCGGGGGGGTTCTTCCGCACTCCCGATCCTCGGGGCACTTCGGCAGCGGGTCCCGGAGCGAGTGAAGGACCCGCCGCAGAATTGCCACCAAAGACCCGGAGCGCAGAAGGACCCCCCCCCGCCGAATTGCTGCCCCCCCAAATCCTGGTGCCCTAGGCGACCGCCTAGGTCGCCTAAATGGAAGCGTCAGCCCTGTATGGCGTGGGTACAGCAGCAGTATTAGAGGTAGACAAGAATACAGCTCCTGCATAGTCCCCAGTTGAATTCTCTTCCCACCATTGTTAAATGTGTAGTCCTATCCAAAGGATTACTGATTTTGAACTGTGCACTGCATGCAGACAGTGACAGGATTGAAAATGAGCAAATGAAAGTTTAATAGAATACATCAAGCAGCAGTAACAGCAACAGAGATGCTGGCTGGGCCTTCTTCATCTCAGGAGGATACCACATGTATTAGAGACAAACTCAGTTTCAGTGACACACCATATGGATTTAGGAGCCTGACTTTAGGTACAAAGGTTTGATGATTCAGACCTATCCATATCTATCTATCTAAAAGTGAGAGAGAGAGAGAGATAAGGTCAAATTTTCAAAATGTGACAGAGGCTGTGTGTGCAAATTTTATTATTCACAAGTGATGGTGCAAAAAATGTGACTGGAAATGATTGCATTTGCTAAATTCTGCATGCATAGTTGGAGGCTATATTTGGAAAAATTAACCCATAGATTATCTAACTATCAGAGAAGGTGAGAGAGATAATGTATTTTATTGGACCAACTTCTGTTGTTGAAAGAGACAGAGCTACACAGAGCTCTTCTTCAGGTCTGGGAAAGGTATTCAGAATGTCACAGCTAAGGGCATGTCTATGCTGGCATAGTTACAATGTCGGCAGTTACAACGCCACTCAGAGCACTGAAGAGAGACCGCAGTTGTGTGTTCACACTGTCAACTATCTGCACAATAGCGTGTTCACACTTGCAGCACTTGCTGCGATATTTGAAGTGGTGCATTCTGGGCAGCTATCCCACAGAGTACCCCTTCCTCTTCTGCCACTAAGAGTTGTGGGAAGGCAGAGGGGGTCGCGGGGCATCCTGGGTCCTGTCCCAATGCCCCGAGATGCATTGCTTCACATCCCAGCAATCTCTATGCTTCCGTCCGCATTTGGTGCCATCTTGTGTACTGTGCGCTCTGTCTCTTCGGTCTGCAAGAATGGATCCCGCACTGTTGAACGATATGCTGCTCGCTCTCACTAACATGTCATGAGTGGCAGTGGAGTTATTCCTTAAACTACAAATGCAAGAGGAGTTCAACATTGATCTCGCCATGCGTAGTAGCTACGACACGAGATTGCTGGTGGCAGTCTTGGAGGTGCTGACCACAGTGGAACACCGTTCTGGACTCGGGGAAACAAGCACTGAGTGGTGGGATCACATCATGCACGTCTGGGATGGCGAACAGTGGCTGCAGAACTTTCGGATGAGGAAAGCCACATTCATGGGACTGTGTGATGAACTCGCCCCAACCCTGCTGCGCAAGGACACGAGAATGAGAGCTGCCCTGCTGTTGGAGAAGTGCGTGAATATCACAACTCAATGGCCCCCTCCCTCAGAGGGTCCCCTGGGGAGGCAGATCAGCACTGTATGTTGCTGATGCTATTGCAAGCATTGCAAGGCATTTTGGGAAGGGTTAAAGGTGTGAGAGTGTGGAGTAAAAGATTTCTTTGCAGGTTGCGAAAGGCTGAGGGGGAGGAAAAGAGAAGAGAACAGGTTAACGCAACAACTCAGCTCAGACCGAAGATAAGACATCAGCTCTAGTCCAAGGTCACTGCACTCAAACAGAATCTATACTGCCAAAAAGTCTGCAGCTGTACCTGGTCCTTACCCAACCCTAGAAAAGGCCAGTGAGGGGGAAAAACAACCGTCTCATGTCCCTGAAACCGGTGTGTTTTGGGAACGCTGAGGAGGCCACAAAAAGCCGGGGGGGTTGGACAGGTACAAAGAGCACGGGGGACAGAGGTCCCTGAACGAAATGCCCCCAAAAGACCCCAGGACTTAAAACCCTCCTGAGAGCTGAAGCAAATCGGAGCTCAACAGCGGACCCCGGATGACCTGTGCACAGGACAGAACTCCCGTTCGCCTCTTCCCCCTTTGTGTATTACACCCTAGACTTGGCCAGCCACAGGTAGTGCGTGTGTGACTATGAAAGCGAGTTAGGGCTTGGGGCACTAATGCTTTCTTCCTTCCTCTGAGTGACGTGGGGAACCCCCAGAATTCTCTGCTGTTATTTTATTATTTTATTAATAAAGTTTTAAAGCTCAGTCACTTGGTGTGCTCCGTCATCTCCTCCCCTACTGATCCTGCAGCCTCAGCCTAATCACCTGATGCCTCAGGCAGATTGGTAACATAAATCTGTCACATGGCGATTGCACTGTGGAAGCTGGCTACTCCAGACTGCTACCAATCGGTCGCTAACCAGTTTGAAGTAGGAAAGTCGACCGCTGGAGTCGTGTTAATGGAAGTGTGCAGGGCCATTAATCGCATCCTGCTCTGAAAGACCATGACTCTGGGCAACGTGCGTGACCTTGTGGATGGCTTTGCACAAATGGGCTTCCCTAACTGTGGAGGGGTGATGGATGACATGCACATTCCAATTCTTGCACCAGACCACCTAGCCACCGAGTACATTAATCGGAAGGAGTATTTCTCTATGGTTCTCCAGGCACTTGTAGATCACCATGGGCATTTTACAGACATTAACGCAGGCTGGTCTGGAAAGATGTATGATGCCTTTTGGAACACTTTCCTGTTCAGGAAGCTGCAAGCAGGGACCTTCTTCCCGGACCAGACGATCACAAAGTCGAAATGCCCATTGTGATCCAGGGAGACCCTGCCTACCTCTTAATGCTGTGGCTTATGAAGCCATACACAGGGCACCTTGACAGCAGCAAGGAGCGGTTCAACAACAGGCTGAGCAAGTGCAGAATGACTTTTGAATGTGCTTTTGGCCATTTAAAGGCCCGCGGGCGCTGCCTATATGGGAGGCTGGACCTGGCCAATGAGAATATTCCTATGCTTCTAGCCATGTGCTGTGCGCTCCATAATATTTGTGAAGGGAAGGGTGAAAGCTTCACTCAGGGCTGGACTGCTGAGGCTTAGCACCTGGAGACTGAATTTGAACAGCCAGAGATCAGGGCGATTAGAGGGGTGCGGTGCAAGACCATAAGGATCAGGGATGCTTTGAGGCAGCAATTTGAAGCTGAAAGCCACTAATATTTGTTGCTATGCTCGGGAGTGCAGTGGTTGTAATTCTAGGAGGTGATTTTGATTGGTGCAGACGATGCACTATGAAGGTTTAAGAAAACTGCCTGTTGCTTTGCAGGGCTCTGTTTGATTTCAATTAATCAAATAAAGATTGCTTTCAAACCAAAACAATTCCTTTGTTAAAAAACAACAACCAGAGGAGAGAGACAAACAAAAAAACACATCAGCACTGACAGGGGTTGGGGGGAAGGGAAGGTCCCAGGAGGAGGTGGGGTCCGAGGGCAGTTAAAGATTTGTGTATGTCCAGGTATCATATCCAACCTTCTCCTTTGGAGTACAGTGCAGGAGGTACTGTACTTCAGCAGGGCTAAACTGCAGAGGGACGGGTGTTGAGTGCATTGGGTACCAGGAGTCCGCAGTGCTGGACTATGATGGGGGAGGAGTGGAATGCAGCAGGTACAGACTGGAGCCAGGAGGTTGATAAGAGTGTGTTGGCGGTGTCTGGGGGGCGCATGGGAATCGCTTAAGCGATTCCCCAAATCAAAAGCCACTTACCAGGGGCCTCCTCTCCTATTGGCACTTCACCAAGCTCCGACAGCTGTGACTGACTAGCCTCCTCCAGGGTGGAGAATAGCTCTTGGCTGCATGCACCTCTGACCTCCAGGTTGTTCTCTGCCTCTGGGTCCCCCTCCCCCTCCTCATCCACGATTTCCTCCTCCTGGCTCGGTCCACTCTCAACTGGCACATGAGCCACCAAAGTATCGACAGTGGCCTTTGCAGTGGAGGTGGAGTCGCCACCGAATATCACGTCCAGCTCTTTGTAGAGCCAGCAGCTCGTGGGCACAGCACCGGAGCAGCGGTTTGCCTCCCGCACCTTATGGTAGGTGTTCCACAGCTCCTTCACTTTGACCCTGCACTGCACTGCGTCCCAGGCGTGGCCCCTTTCTGTCATGCATTGAAATCTGTCTGTAGATATCCTAATTCCTCTGGCTGGAGAACAGGTGGGACTGGACAGCCTCCTTTCCCCAGCAGCTCAGCATTGCTCCAAGCCAGGAATCGCCTGGTGTGTGGAGCAGGCTTGATCACCTGGAAAGATGCACTGAGACTCTGCACGTGTCACCGAGCAAACGGGAAGGGGACTTTCAAAATTCCCAAGGAATTTAAGAAGTGGGGCTTATGGTTGGTCACCTGACAGCAGGGTAGTAGAGTTCAAACTGATGACCAGAGAGGTGAGAACAGGCATTGTGGGACACCTCCCAGAGACCAATCGCAGTGTTGTAATCGACCAGGGTGTCTACACTGGCACCACAGCGCAGTAGCCCAGCGCAGAAAGCTATACGCCTCTCATTGGGGTGGGTTTTTTACAGCACTACAACTGTGCAGTTTCTGGTAGTGTGCACTAGGGTGACCAGATGAGAGACATTAAATATCGGGATGGGGGGGGGTCAGGGGCGCCAGTGGAGCCAAAAAAAAAAAAAAAAGAGAGAGAGAGAGCCGGCGGCAGAGCATAGGAAAAATTGGTGAGGGCTGAGCTCCCACCGGCAGCTCCCCTCCACGCACCAGCTCACCTCCACCTGAGTGGACTGCCGTGTCCTGCTTCTCCCCCCCTCCCTCCCAGCACGTGTGCCGCCATACAGCTGATTCATGCAAGCTTGGGAGGGAGTGGGGAGGAGGAGGAATGCGACGTGCTTGGGGAAGAGGCGGGGCCAGGGTGGGGATTTGGGGAGGGATCCAATGGGGCAGGGAGGGGGTGGAGTTAGGGCGGGGCCAGGGCTGAGTTGGAGACGGGGGGAGGGTGTGCGAGCCCCCTCCATCAGTGCGCCGGAGTACAAAATATCGGAACAAACAGGTAATATTGGGACAGTCCCGATAAAATCGGGACGTCTGGTCACCCTAGTGTGTACACCTTCGGAGTTACAATGCAGAAAGCTGCTTTACTGCGCAGAAACTTGCCATTGTAGACAAGGCCTAATACAAGGTGGAACAGATTGTTTGGCATAAGTAGTTAACACGTATTTCAAGGGACCATTCAAGGTGAAGTGGCCAGTTAACACCTCTGCAGTTATAGGACAGAAAAGGGGAGTTAGTGTGCTACAGATTGTTGTACTAAGCCATAAATCCAGTGTCTTTATTAAGACCATGATTTTTAGTGTCTAGCAAAATTATGAATTTAAGCTCCCAGCTCGTCTTTTGAAGGAGTTATGCAGGTTTCCTTTGAGAATGAGGACTGAGATGCCTGATATGGAGTGATCATTTATGGTCTCTTACAATATGTTAACTACTTATGCTAAACAATCTGTTCCACCTTATATTTAGCTGCCACAGTCTGAGTAGCTTTCCCAGACCAGGAGAAAAGGTACATGAATCTTGAAAGCTTGTCTCTTTCACTAACAGAAGTTGGTTCAATAGAAGATATTTCTGTGACGTTGCACCCCATAATTCTTTATAGAAATATGCTTATGAGTGTAAATATGACATAACTGGAATATGTTTTATCCTAGATATGCCATGTAACATATCTTTGCAAAGGTTATGATCTAGTGCATGTATTCATCCTATTTGTATGCATGTATCATTTTTATATCTGAAGTTATGAGCGTTGGCTCTATGCTTGTATTTAAAGTGTCTGCTGTAGAAACATAGTGTGTTATTCAAGTAAATGGAAGTAATTGGCTAACAATGGACCTTCATAGACTCCAATCCACATCTGAGCTTTCCTGGGAATATTCGGGCTAACATGTGGGCAATGACTCGACCTGTAGAGAACTGAGTCATGCATGGACATGTAACTTGCCCATGTGACTCCAAAACTCCATCTTGTAGCTATAATTCTGCATAAGAAAACACAAGAGGTTTCCACCCACAAGAGAGACTATATAAGGCCCTGGGAAACCCCTCCATTTTGTCTTCAGCTGGCTCAAGAGATTGCCTCTCCACCCCAAAGAGATGCCTGAAAGAAACTGGAACAAAGGACAGTAACTACAGGGGTGTGAGTGATTGCTGGACCCAGACTAGGAGGAAGTCTAGTCTGTAAAAGAAGCTTATTGGAACACCTCTAAGGCTAGGTCTACACTACCCGCCTGAATCGGCGGGTAGAAATCGACCTCTCCGGGATCGATTTATCGCGTCCCGTCGGGACGCAACAATCGATCCCCTAATCAACGCTCTTACTCCACCAGTGGAGGTGGGAGTAAGCGCCGTCGACAGGAAGCCGCAGAGGTCGATTTTGCCGCCGTCCTCACAGCGGGGTAAGTCGGCTGCGATACGTCGAATTCAGTTACGCTATTCACGTAGCTGAATTTACATATCTTAAATCGACTCCCCCCTGTAGTGTAGATGTAGCCTAAGGGTGAGATTTACTTGCATTTAGTTTCTTACTGTAGTAGGCTTAGACTTGTGTGTATGTGTTTTATTTTGCTTGGTAATTTACTGTCTGTCATTACTTGGAACCACTTAAATCCTACTTTTTATATTTAATAAAATCATTTTTTACTTATTAATTAACCCAGAGCAAGTATTAATTCCTGGGGGAGCAAACAGCTGTGCATATCTCTCGATCAGTGTTATAGAGGGTGAACAATTTGAGTTTACCCTGTATACGCTTTATACAGAGTAAAATGGATTTATTTGGGGTTTGGATCCCATTGGGCACTGGGTATCTGGGTGTTGAAGACAGGAGCACTTCTTGAGCTGTTTTCAGTTAAGCCTGCAGCTTTTGGGGGACGTGGTTCAGACCTGGGTCTGTGTTTGTAGCAGGCTAGTGTGTCTGGCACAACCAGGCAAGGTACTGAAGTCCCAAGCTACCAAGGAAACCCAGCTCAGAGGTAGTCCCGGTACATCAGGTGGCAGTCCCAAGGGGGTTTCTGTGACCCAACTCGTCACAATTTCCTCACCCACCTTGTCTCTCCAATATCCTGGGACCAACATGGCTACAACTCCATTACAAATATGTCTGTTTATCTGTCCTCTGTGTATGTACACACACACACTTCCACTAATTTTTTTGGCATCCTATAGGTTATTCTGTCATTGAAATGAGGGACTTGTCTTTGAGCCGATTATGGGTAGTGGAGCTAATTTCCCTCAGAGATGGAGCCTAGCCCATGTGGAACTGAGCTGAAGGAAGGTGCTTGTCTGCTTGACAGTTTAGCTTGTAGGACAGATATGGTGAAGCTTGAATGCCACGGTTTGTTGTAGTGTTTAAACAGCTGTTGCTTTTTGCATGTTCTTCTCTGCAAACAGAAGTGTCCTGTAAGTGTTTCTTGTTTTTTGGAAGATAAAGGGAGGGGGAAAGAGTTTGGAGAGACTGGAGCAGAATATAAGCAGAGCACTAGTGAATGGGAACAAATGCAAAGTATGGAATATTTACAGCAGGTCTAGGGAGAGTCTTAAATTACAATAATACCACCTAGTTCTTATAAAGCACTTTTCATTAGTAGATGTCAATGCACTTTACAAAGGAGGACAGT
Source organism: Trachemys scripta elegans (assembly GCF_013100865.1). NCBI lineage: Eukaryota > Metazoa > Chordata > Testudines > Emydidae > Trachemys > Trachemys scripta. The sequence goes on along the minus strand of NC_048301.1, from coordinate 107,677,155 downwards.
ATCATCCCTATTTTACAGAGGGGCTAACTGAGGCACAGCGAGGGGAAGTGACTTGCCCATGATCACCCAGAAGGCCAGTGGCAGAGCAAGAATGGAACCCAGATCTCCTGAGTGCAAGTGTACTAAAATATACAGCTGCTGAATTGGCAACTGGAAGGAAGAATAACCTCTCATTTAAGACTCATCTCAGTACCTGGTATATTGTGCACCTCCCGTAACAGTAGTTCCAGTTATCAAACTGTTTGTTTAGTTAGTGCTGTAAATCTGAATAGCTCCCTTCTGAACATGTAAAAAGTCAGGATCCAAAGAACTGAGGACTTGACTCTCTTCTCACCTAGATCAGTGCAAATCTGAAGAAACTCCACTGTTGTCAAGGGCTTAACGTTGCTCTAAAGCCAATTTAAGAGGCAAATTGGACCCTTAGGCTATATCTACACTACAAGCAAGGGTGTGATTCCCCTGCTCACGTACAGTTACTAGGACTAGCTCTCAACGAGCTCGTACAAGTATAAATAGCAGGGTAGCCACGATAGCAATGGTAGCAACAGCAGTCTCATGGTTCCCCAAAATTCATGAAGACAAGTTGGTGTTTCCTATGCATTTTAACCCTGGAATTAAAACACAACAGCAGATCACTATTTAAGCAAGTATTAAAAAATGTCCCACCCAGTTTGGGACAGATAGCTGCAGTTGTTGGGTTGTTTTGGGATGGTGGAGTGGGGAAGGTTCAAGATCGGGAGAGAGAAAACCATCGCTTATCTTTATAGCTCCTTTAAAGTGTCTTCATTTCCTCTGGTTTTGTACGTTCACCACCAACAGCCCTTTGTAAACTGCACCTGACCAGGTGCTAATTGCAATCTAAATGGTGCTCCGTGTCAGGCAGTATTACTGCAATGTCGAGGAACCCTACATGTAGACCAAGACCCCAGTGTGCTCTATTGTGGAGTAATTCTGTATCCCTTAGATACAGGCATGTATCTCTTGTTTTTTAAAGAGTCATTTCCTTTGGGTGAGAGGTGTGTATTGGGGAGGAAGGAGAGAGGAATGGAAAGACCTGCTGGCAGAGGTTCTAGCTGACAAAATGTCATACAGCCACAACAGCTTTTCTGGAATAATAATTCAGCATTTACAAGCTGCTTCGGCATACCAACGTCCACAATAATTAATAGCACCCATAGTATCTGAGCACCTCACAATCGTTATCTTTATGGCACCTGTGAGAGGTAAGGAAGTTTTATCCCCATTTTACAAATGGGAAACTGTAGGACATGTTAGATTAATTGTCTTGTCCAAGGTCACAAAGGAAATTATTGGGTGAACTGAGACAAAAACCCAGGTTTACTGAATCCTACTCTAGTAGATTATCCAAAACATGATGCTTTCTATCCACATATTGCAACCTGTCATACAGGGCTGTGCCTTAAAGGCTCATGAGCTGTTGTCCTTTTGTAACATGGCTGTTTCTCCAGCTATCTCATCTTCTTAGGGTTGAGTGGCTCTTTCACTATTTGACTTTTTTTTTAATGTGTGAAATGTTTTGGGATCAGATAAATACATATGTACTGGGCTAGTAAGAAGGAAAGGGATTGTGAACGCATCTAAATATAAGCCCATGGGAAATTAATAAAAGCTCCACACCTTGCGGAACCTAGCTGAGGGTAATTTAAAATAACATTGCCCTCAACATAATTCATCTCCTTGTTCAAACCAGGCAGGCAAGTGTGGGGTCATATTAATAATTTAAACAGTCTCTCCCTCAGCCTCCTTCCTCTTCTTTCGGAGGATTAGCACTTAGCAGAACACCATTGTTTCAGAGTCTGAAAACACTTTATTGCCTGTTTCAAAGAGCTATGGTCACATTCACACACACTCTACACTTCGTTTATTTTACGTTTTCTTCGTAAGAGGGCTAACGTCAGGTTTGCTTAGTGGTGCTTTTTCCCCCCAAATGGTTACAATTTAGTGCATAAAGGAGTTGTCAGAATTGCTTCACATTTTTGAACACGAGGGGATAGGTTAAGGGCTTGATCCAAAACCCAATTAAGTAAACAGGATTACTCCCATAGACTTGCATGCGGCAAGTCAAAAAGGCTAACAGAATGTTAGGAACCATTGGAAAGGAATAAATAAGACAGAAAATATCATAATGCCACTATATAAATCCAAGGCATTCCCATACTTTGAATACTATGTGCAGTTCTGGTCACCCTATCTCAAAAAAGTTATATTAGAATTGGAAAAGGTACAGAGAAGGGCAACAAACAGGATTAGGGTATGGAACAGATTTCATATGAGGAGAGATTAAAAAGACTAGGATTGTTCATCTTAGAAAAGAGACAACTAGGGAGGATATGCTAGAGATCTATAAAGTCAGGAATGGTGTGGAGAAAGTGAATAGAGTGTGTTATTTACTTCTTCTCGTAACACAAGAACTTGGGTTCACCCAATGAAATTAATAGGCAGCAAGTTTAAAACAAACAAAGGAAATATGTCACATAATCATAATATCATAGGACTGGAAGGGACCTCGAGAGGTCATCTAGTCCAGTCCCCTGAACTCATGGCAGAATTAAGAATGATCTGTACCATTCCAGTGCTTAACCACCTGGACAGGAAGTTTTTCCTAATGTCCAACCTAAACCACCCTTGCCGTAATTTAAATCCATTGCTTCTTTTCCAATTTTTCTCCCTCCTTCTTGTAACAACCTTTCATGGGTACTTTAAAATTATGTCCCCTTCAGTCTTCTTTCCTCCAGAGCAAACAAACCCGAAGTTTTCATAGGTCATGTTTTCTAGGCCTTTAATCATTTCTGTTGCTCTTCTCTGGACTTTCTCCTGTTTGTCCACATCTGTCCTGAAATGTGGCACCCAGAACTGCACACACTATTCCAGCTGAGGCCTAATCAGTGTGAAATAAAGTAGAAGAATTACTTCTCGTGTCTTGCTTACAACACACCTTCTAATACATCCAGAATGATGTTTGATTTTTTTGCAACAGTGTTACAATGACTCATATTTAGCTTGTGATCCACTATGACCTCCAGATCCCTTTCTGCAGTACTCTATTGTAGGCAGTCATTTCCCATTTTGAATGTGTGCAACTGATTGTTCCTTCCTAAGTGACGTAGTTTTGCATTTGTCCTTCTTGAATTTCATCCTATTAACTTCAGACCATTTCTCAAGTTTGTCAAGATCATTTTGAATTTTAATCCTATCCTCCAAAGCACTTGTAACCCCTTCCAGCTTGGTATCATCTGCAAACTTTATAAGTGTACTCTGTATGCCATTATCTAAATCATTGATGAAGATATTGAACAGAAATGGACCTAGAACTGATCCCTCCAGGACCCCGCTTGATATGCCTTTCCAACTTGACTGTGAACCACTGATAACTACTCTCTGGGAACGGTTTTCCAATCATTGTCTTTACACAATGCACAGTCAACCTGTGGAATTTGTTGCCACGGGATGTTGTGAAGGCCAAAAGTATAACTAGGTTCAAAAAAGTGTTAAGTTCCTGGAGGATAGGCCCATGAGTGTCTATTTGCCAAGATGGTCAGGGATGCAACCCCATGCTCCAGGTATCTGTAAACCTCTGACTGCCAGAAGCTGGGACTGGACAATGGGATGGATTACTCATAATTGCCCTGTTTTGTTCATTCCTTCTGAAGCACCTGGCATTGGCCACTGCTGGAAGACAGGATACTAGATGGACCATTGGTCTTACGCGGTGTGGCTGTTCTTTTGTTCTTATGGATGGTATTTGGATCAGGGACTAATAGCTCTGATCAGAACCAAGCACTCCTGACATTGTTCTGACAATGCACTTCAGTCCTGTCTGGAGCATCCGTTCCCCTTATGTTCCGATCCTGCCTAATGCCCTGTTCCATTCCTAAGCTTCTCTTGAGCAGAGAATACCAATTATACTAAATCAAGGAGTTCTGTGATGTGACCTAATGTCCATTAAGGACTAGGATGGAACCACCAAAATCATTCCCATATATAAGCAAAACTTTACTTAAATAAATAGTCTGCAGAGTGGAAACACTTGTGTAAATTGACTCCAGTGGTGACTTCAGTGGTGTTATGCCAACTTACTCTAGTTCAGGATGTATCCTGTGGTGTTTTAACTCACTTTGCCACCTAGACTACAACATGTGTTGAATATACGTACAGAACATAAGAATGGCCGTACTGGGTCAGACCAAAGGTCCATGTAGCCCAGTATCCTGTCTACTGACAGTGGCCGATGCCAGGTGCCCCACAGGGAGTGAACCTAACAGGTAATGGTCAAGTGATCTCTCTTCTGCCATCCATCACCACACTCTGACAAACAGAGGCTAGGGACACCATTCCTTACCCATCCTGGCTAATAGCCATTAATGGACTTAACCTCCATGAATTTATCCAGTTCTCTTTTAAACCCTGTTATAGTCCTAGCCTTCACAACCTCCTCAGGCAAGGAGTTCCACAAGTTGTGTGCTGTGTACTTATATTTCAATTCTGTCTATACTCAGCGTAAGAGTATTGGGTTATCAGTAGAGCTGGATGAAATTTTGCAGACAAAACTTTTTTTGCTGAAAATCACAGATTTGGATCAACCAAAGAGTTTCGTGAATTCTTGTCAGATTTATCTAATTGTTTCAGTCAAGGAAAAAAAAACAAAAAGTTGTTTTGATATTTTCAAAATGAAACATTTTTACTTTTTGATTTGAAATTACTTTGTTTTTAATTTTACTTGAATTTTATTTTCCCCCCAAAAAAGTTAAAGCAAAACCCCCAAAACTCGAACAAAATAAAATGTTTTGTTTCGCGTTGAATAATACATTTAATTCAACCCAAGATTTTTTTTTACCTCTTTTGATTCAAAAAGTTTTCAGTTTGTGTTGACCTGAAAAAATTTTTAAAAACTCTTTTTTTTTGTTTTAGCCACTGAACTGAAAGATTGGTTATTCTCCCAGCTCTAGTTATCAATATTTCAGCTAGCCATCTTAGGAAACCATTTGCAGCTGTGGATGTAAAATCAAACAACTGATTTGTGGGTCTTTCTTGCTGGAATATTTGTTCAATCTGTTGAGTCAATAAGCAGAGGTCACTGGGACTCAATAAATATCATTCTTTATCCTGTTCTAGAAGGAATAATTTAAGCCATAAAGATCTCATTGTTACCTGCATTTCACTTATGGAGGCAGGAAGATGGGTAAGGTAGGAGCCCCAGGAGATGACCATGGATCTCCTTCGCTAGTCAGATATTAAATGTTGCGAGCTAGAGTAACAATATTAGCTCCATTCCACCCATACTTTCCAGCCGCATTCTCTTAAGTTTGCAATGGAATATTCTCCCTCCCTCCTTCATTTATTCTGTCTCTCCCTATCCCAGGTCTAGTTCCCTTTCTCTTTCCTTGTTGCCTTTGTTCCTAGTTTACATCTGGTGCCCTCAGTTTCCCCAGTTGTCACCAAATGCCATATCTGGTGCTTTCTTTTACTCTCCTCTCACAGTCGTAGGTCTAGTGTTCTCACTTCCTTTACTCCTTTTTGTTATGTTCACATAGAGTGACCAGAGAGCAAGTGTGAAAAATCGGGATGGGGGTGGGGGGGTTATTGGTGACTATATAAGAAAAAGCCCCAAATATCAGGACTGTCCCTATAAAATCGGGACATCTGGTCACCCTATGTTCACAGCATGCAAAAAGAGAAATTAGATTAAAAAACATAAATACTCTTGCTGGGAGGTTGCAATGTAACACTGGTATTTCTCAGAAGTCTGAATGATTACACCCAAGAACCCAAAAAACAGAGGCAAACCAGGCTGCTCCCTAAAAACAGAGACACAGCTTGCCCCACCTTACTGTAATCAGGCTGGTTGCAAATTGACTGCTGCTCCCAGATGCCTCACTTAGGAGTCCCATAGCTTGCAAGCAGGACTAGGAAATCTCTTCAATCTTAAAGTGATAGCTTGCAATTCCAACACGGTCCTTAATAAATCACCCTCTTTCTTCAGTCCCAGGTGTGGTGCTCTGTCCTCCACAGTACACTCCTGATTCAGTGCTGCTTCATCTCACAGAACAAATCTGTGAATGTGTCAACAGCTCATTATTGCTCTGTGAGCAGCCGATAGGGGCTATTGTTCTGAAAGATACTGTTATACTTCCGACTCCTGCCAGCACCAGGAATGGTGTTCACCATCAGTGTCACTTTGCCCACCTAGTGCCTGATCCAAAGCTCATTGAAGTTAATGGGAGTCTTTCCATTGACTTCAGTGGGTTTTGAATCAGGCTGATAGTGAAATGAATTTATTCTTGGGCCACCACATTGAGCACAGGTAGGTATGTTACAGTTTAAGCTTTAATGTTACTCATGTGAACAGGCAAGCTTAGGCTCTGACCCCCTCAAATCTTGCATGTTAAACAGGGTCAGTCCTGGTCAGCACTGGCTTAGGATAACACCAAAGAAAGCCCAGATGCTGCTGAAAGAGGGGGTCAAATCATTCAGTAGATGGCACTTTCCCCAGTGAATCCGTATCAGATCGATATGTGCCAGTATGATGCCGGGGACACTGTGCTTTAGGAGATGCCACTTTTCAGATGATTTACTAAATTGAAACTCTGACTTCTCAGGGGCATAAAAATCTCATGGCATTTTTCTCAAGACTAGGAATGTTTGACCCTGTGCCTAGGATGGATAAATATTTTCTGTCTGTCTGAAATTTCCCCTGCACAGTCTTCTGGATATGGTGTTCTTTATCGTCCTGTCCTAAATTGTGCTGTGCACTTTTAAACATTTTCCACATTTCCTTCCAGAGGTGGCTGCACATCACTATTGAATGAATTGTATGTGTAGGGCCTGAGTCATCAAAGTGTTACTCCAGTTTACAAAAGTGTAACTCCATTGATTTTAATGGAATTGCATTGGCGCATGACTGAAGTATTCTAGCAGGGGCTCAAGATCAGAGTTTGTAAAGTACCTTGAGATTCCCGTCAGGATGATAGTTGCTATGTAAATATAAGAAACTGTTGTTACTCCTTGTAGGAGATTCTAATGCATCTATTGTTTCTTATTTCTGAATGGCTGACAAGCAGGATTTTTAGAGTATAATGTTTCGTTACATACTTGTCATGAATAGCTGAAGACATGTCTCTGTACTTAGCTGTCCAACTAAAGTCAAGAGCAAGGTCACAGTTGTGCTTGCAAGTGATACTCAGAAGAATGTTCAATGTTTCCTCAATACTAATAAAGAATAATAATTCTTAATACTATGACACTTCTTTTCTGTAGCTCTCAAAGATGGGAAGCATTATCATCCCCAGATTATAGATGAGGAAACTGAAGTGCAGCATCATTAATTACTTAGCCAACGTTATAGTGACTGAGCTGTCCCCTTGACTTTGGGTTAAAAATTATGCCCTACAAACAATATCCAAAATATTCCCCTCTCTAGCTGATGCTCAGCCTTCCCCAAATAAAAATCTTGTTCACCTGCTGCATTCACTTGCTCTAATCAAACTTTGTATACTGGGACAAGCTCACAGCTGAGGTAAGCCCGCTGAAGCCAATGGAGTTGTCCCTGTTTACCTGAGTAGTATATTTGGCCTATTTTCTGTGTAAAGTTTCCCCAAGTTGATTTTCCATTCCATTCATTTGTTTATTTTGGCACCATGTTGGTGCTCCCTGCCCATTAACAGTATTTGAACAACTTGAGAGGATGGATCTTGTTTAGAGACAGGAATCCCCCTCCCCAAGATTTGATTTAGAGGGTTGGAACATGCAGGCAGGCTGCCGTTTGAATCAGTCTTTGCAACTGTTTCAAATGGGAGTCATGCTCCTGCCCTCTATCCCCCCTCCTCCTCTTCCATGCTCCTGAAGAAAGAGCTTCTCTTGCATTTCCCTTGTGTGTGTGTGTGCGTGTGCGTGTGCGTGCATGTGTTTTGTTCCTGGTGCAGATGCAGCTGGTTAGTGCCAAGGAGTGTTGAAAAGAGATCTCCAGATCTCCACTAACTGTGAATGCTAATGAAAGGTCTGTTTTATTTCCACATCTCAAAAGTAAACATTTCCATTGTAGTTGTGCTTAAAAGAGGAAGTTGCTAATTAAGGCATCTTTTTTTCCTCCCTCCCCTTTAGGGTACCTGCCTCTCCCTCCTGGGTAGTTACTGTTGACATAGCAACAGCTTATCCTACTCTCATCTGCATCTCTGCATGGGTATATTTGGGTGATGGAGATGTATAAAAAGAAATTCTGCAAGATTCTGGGAGCATAGAGGAAGGAATCCGACCTTCTGTGCACCTATCATGTGAAACATTTCACATTTTTAATTAACGTAAGAAATGTCTTCTCAGAGCGCAAGTGTTTGCCCTGAGAGATGCTCTGCCTGAACTCGAGTGGAGAGAGAGGAATCCAGATTAAGGAAATGAAACAATTAAGACTAGATTTTACAGAGTGTCTAGTGATTTTGGGGTGCTTCTGTTTTCATGTGCCCAGCTTGAAACAGCCTGGGTTTCTCAGTGATGAGCACTCCCCCTCTGAGAATTGGATCCCTTTCAGGTGCCTCAATCTGGGCACCCAGAAGCTGAGGCACATGGAAATCACGAGCTGCTTTTGGAAATCTTGGCCTGTCAATGGGCCCTCAGGACTATGTTGTATGTTTGATGTTTAAGCTCACTCCACACTGCCTCAGAGGGAGCATATCAGCCCGTGGGGGAGTGTGGTATGCTTTTCTGTGGCTGCCGATGCAGACAGGCTCATGGCTCCTCCTCATCCACTTTGCGATGGTTAGTGCCTCTAGAGGGTCTGTCCTTGCACCCAAGTGAGTGCCAGGTAGGGTGACCAGATGTCCTGATTTTATAGGGACAGTCCCAATTTTTGGGTTGTTTTCTTATATAGGCTCCTATTACCTCCCACCCCCTGTCCCGATTTTTCACATTAGCTGTCTAGTCACCCTAGTGCCAGGACCACATTGTGTCTTCTTCCTCCTCATGCACCCCATGCAGGAGTCAGGCAGCTTAAAGGATGCAAACCTCAATGTCATATCTTTAAATTGGTCTTGTCTTTATAGGGTCAGTGCACTAATACCATAAACAAAGCAGATGTTAGCAAGATAGAAAGGATCCCCACGGCTTTTGTCATCAGTGTAGTTTTTCATTCAATAAAAGGCTCAGGATGCAGATTTGTTTCCTTTGTCCAATATGTGTGTTCTTGTTTCAACTGCCTCGAAAAGGACAAGCTTCTTTCACAGAGCAGGGAGGGAGCCAAAGCACTGTCACTGAAGTGATTAAACAAAAACACTTCAGAGGGCTAGTTTAGAGGGCAATCTTGCTCCTTGCATATGGTAAGACAAAAGAACCCCTCTCAGGTGATTGTTGTCCATGATTCCTTGAAATGGAATGAGGCGTTTCTCTAGTTTCTTTGCAGCTTCTACATCCTCTGAAGAAAATGAGCTCTTTTTTTAGTACCTACAGCAACATCATTGCAATGAATGTCACTGTTTTCTGCAGCATCAATACAATAAGGAAGCAAGGGGTGGGAGAAAATATTTACTCCTCTGTTCAGTAAGGAAAGAGCACCAATGCTACAAAAGGTTGTGCTAAACCAGAACACTGTCCTTTTCTGCAGTGGGTACCAGTACATGCTGCACATAGCCAAGGGAGCTCAGAGAAAAAAAGGCACACATGCTTAAGTTGATCACTTTGTTTGGGCAAGCTTGAACTGGGTGGACAAGTTATGCTGCATCATGGTAGGAGCATGTGTTCTGAGTAACTCATTAGGAGCTGATCTGGTGACATATCGAGTCCCCTCAATAATCAGTACTTCAGTAGGAGTTGAAAATGCTTCGGTACCTCATGGAAGGAGCTCCTAAATGCATCCAAGACATTGAGGGTATGTCTACACTGCAATAAAACACCCATGGCTGGCCCATGTCAGCTGACTTGGACTCACGGAGCTTGGGCTGCAGGGCTATGAAATTGTAGTGTAGACATTTGGGTTCGGGTTGGAGCCCAGGCCCTGGGAGCCTCCTCCCTTGCACGGTCTCAGAGCCCGGGCTCCAGCCCAAGCCTGAACATCTACACTGCAATTTTATTGCCCTACAACCCGAGCTTCACAAGTCCACAGAAGCTGACTAGGGCCAGCCATGGGTGTTTTACTGCAGTGTAGACATACTTGAACTTTAACAATACCTAGTCTTTACAAAGCATTTTTAATCTATGGCTCTCAAAAGCACTTTACACATCAGGTAAATATTATTAACCCCAGTTTACAGATGAGAAAACTGAGATATAGATGAGAATTGAAGTGACTTGCAAAAGGTCTCCCAGTAGGCCAGTGGCAGAGCTGGGCATAGAACCCAGGTACCTTGAGTCTTAATGCTGTGCCCTGTCCAATGGATACACAGCCTCTCTAAAGACCAGTGATATGGAACCTGAAGGTTGTTACATGTATTTCACTTTGGATTGAATGTAGCATTGTCCTGAAACATTGCAACAAACATTTCAGCTAATTGCAGCCATAGCTGTTGCATTCTGTTTGGTATTGAGAGGGGTAAGTATGTCCTCATATTGCTCTTGATGTTACAGTGTATCCAGAATGCTAAACACATTGAACCAGTTTCAGACCCAGTATACTTGACTGACTCCACTGAAGTCAATGAAGATATACATCTGCGTACGCCTGGTCTGAATTTGGCCCTTCCTCTTTAGCAGCGGTACAGCACTGCTGCTGTCTCTGTCAGCCAAAGGATATGTTCAGGGTGTGAAGGGTGGCAGCCTTCCCCAGTTCAGCAGTTCTGGACAATGTGCTATTAAACTGTGTGTATTGGATAGGAAGAACACAGCCTTTGAGAGCTGAGTACAGGCACATTATAAAGTGATCTATTTATATTACAGAGCTATCCCGATAACCATACAGTACTTCTGAAACCTACCAATCATAGCTACTCTCCTATCAAGTGTGTGACAGAGATGAATGCTGTGGGTGGCAATAGCTGCTCTTATCTCTAAATAGAGGCTTTCTCCTTTGTCTTTCTTTGTTGTTTTAAGCATTTTGGTTGAATTTTGATGCCTGAGTGATAACTTTTAGGGCCAGACATACAGTAGTGCAGGCTACTATTGTGCAAACTTCTCCCACACAGCTCTGTCAAATGCATACCATTCCTCCTGATCTGCAGCCACCCTCCTGATAATCCACTCTATGCCTCTCTGTGGCAGGGACAAGCATTTATGTGGAAGTGTGTAATGGGTTTTTTTTTTTTGGGGGGTGGGGGCAGATATTTCCTTGAGACTGTACCAAGACCCTCCAGATGCATTTCATTTGTTTCCTGAAGCAATTTTGAACCTAGGTTTCCAGAGGGGAAAGGTCACTGTGTTAAAACTACTGAATCAATTTTACCCAAACAGTTCCCAATGCTATTCTTTTAAAACTAAAAAAATATAACGGCACTAGATCTGTGCAAAACCAGTATGGGATTGCGATCCAAAAAACACTGACCCAAAAATCGGTATGGGGATGTGCATTGAATCTGTATAGTTGCCCTCACGCTGGCATCTGAGTACCTCCAGGAGAGGCTAGCCACAATCCTGTTACATCAGATTTTTAAACAGTTATAGGCTTATACCCTGCGTGTTATCAACAGAGAACAGTTACACAAATACCCGTATAGCAGAAAATCTTGGGATGAAATATAATGTTCATGGCAAAGAAGTATAAAAGTCAACTATCGGCTTTGTGGGTGATTAAACACCAAAACATTCATCAAGCTCAGCAGAACAGAGGGATTTCCATGATTTTTGTTGCCAATAGGTCCTTTTTATATAATTGTATTTTTATAATGAATTTGTGTGCAACAGATAAAAGCCTGATAGTACTAGGCAAGGGGTCTCTTCGCTTGTCCAGCCTTATGAAAGTACTGCATGTCCCTTATAGTTGGCTCAGGGAGGGGAGGTTTTGTGGGGAGGAGAAAAAGAGGACTGGGGCACTGCAACACAGTCTGATGCTAGAATGTTGAATTCAAATGTAAATGTGATTTAATTGGCTTAATTGACCCACCTCTCTCAGTGCTTTTCAGTGCTGCGGCATATACTTAAAGTTCTCTCTACTCACAGTGCGCTCCTTAATGTGACATTTGCAAATGCAGATTGGTGGCCTGAGCTCTCAATGAAGGGTAACTGGGTCCGAGAGGAAACCAATTACTGTATTTTCTGGCGTATAAGACTACTTTTTAACCCAGGAAAATCTTCTCAAAAGTCGGGGGTCGTCTTATACGCCGGGTGTCGTCTTATATGGCGGGTGCTGAAACTTCTGAGCCGGACTGGAGAATCTGCGGTCGCCGCATATGGTGGGGGGAGCTCAAAAACGGCCGCGGCCGCATCCCCGCCCGATGACGAGGTGAGGGGGCGCCTCACCGGGAAGGTGTAAGTGAAGGGCGGAGCAAGCTGCAGGCGTCCGGGACGCCCGGGGTATGGAAAACAGAGATAGAGCGGCGCTGTGCCCAGAAAAACACGCCTCTTTCACCCGTCTGGCCCGCCCTTGTATCCTATTACCGTACCTCCTTCTCTGCCTCTCAGATCTCGCTCCTGAGGACTGCAGTGAAGCGGCGCAGGCGCGCATGTGCGAGATCTGAGAGGCAGAGAAGGAGGTAATAGGATACAAGGGCGGGCCAGACGGGTGAAAGAGGCGTGTTTGCGCTACCGCTCTGATAGTCTTGGAGACAGGGAGGGCTGGGCAGGCAGGGAGAGCTGACCAATCCAAGCAGGCTTTGTATACAACAACCAGCCAATCGCCGGTAAGGTACATCGCTTGCCGTGATTGGCTGGTTGTTGTATACTGGGTACCACATACAGTACAGCACCAGTATCTGTACCTGTTCATACAGTATAGCACCAGTACATACAGTACAGTATACAAATGTCCAACAGTCAAAACCCCATCATGGCTCCACCATCAAGAAGAAAGAAATATGAAGCCAGTTTCAAACTTAAAGTTGTAAACTTTGCCATGGAACATAATAACTGCGCTGCTGCAAGACAATATGGAGTAACAGAAAAGATGGTTCGGGACTGGAAAGCAAATGAAAAAGCATTAAAGAGTATGCCAAGGGGTAAGTGTGCATTAAGAAGAGGCACTCCACATTGGCCAGAACTTGAAAAACATGTAGCAGACATGGTGAATGAGCATCGCCAAAACAGTTATGGAGTGACACGAAATAAAATACATTTGTTTGCACTTCAGTGGGCCAAATCTAACCCAGATCACAGCAACAGATTTAAGGCCACTGTATCCTGGTGTACTAGATTCATGGGAAGGCATAATATGGTACTGAGGCAAAAGATGAAAATTGCCCCAAAATTACCTGCAGATCTTGATAGCAAAGTAAATAGTTTCCATCGATACGTAATACAACAGCGCACTAAACTTGGCTATGCGTTAAGTAGTATTGGAAATATGGATGAAACTCCAATGAATTTTGATATGGTTGGAAATAAAACTGTCCATCAAAAAGGTGAAAAAACAATTTTAATTAAAACAACAGGACATGAGAAGTCCAGTTTTACAGTGGTACTAGGATGCACAGCTGATGGCGCCAAACTGAGACCAATGATTATTTTTAAAAGAAAAACAATGCCGAAATTCAAGTTCCCTGTTGGTTGTTTTGTACATGTGAATGAAAAAGGCTGGATGGATGAAGAAGGGGTAAAGCTATGGCTTGATAATGTATGGAGCAGGCGACCAGGTGGACTTATTCAAAAATGTAGTCTACTGGTGTGGGATATGTTCAGGGCTCATTTAACTCCCAGCACCAAGCAAATGCTTGCAAGACTAAACACAGATGCAGCAGTTATTCCTGCAGGATTGACATTGTTGGTACAGCCACTGGATGTGTGCCTAAACAAGCCATTTAAAGATCGCATTCAAGAACAGTGGAATGAATGGATGGTTAGCGGCGAAAAGTCATTCACAAAAGGAGGAAACATGCGTGCTCCACAGTTGGATGTTTTGTGCAAGTTTGTCATAAAAGCCTGGAATGATATTGATGCAGAAACAGTAATCAAGTCTTTCAAGAAGTGTGGCATATCAAATTCATTAGATGGTATGGAGGACGACTACTTGTGGCAAGATGAAGAGGAAGCCGAAGCTGAGACCACACCATCTGATACGGAATTCGATCCATACGATGACTGCCTTACAAATGTATCACAAGATATCATTAATGTACTTATGATATCAGATGACGAACAGGAGGATTTTGAAGGCTTTTAAAGGGAAACTGTCACGCCAGCAAACCCTGTAAAAATGCCGTAGCTTGCAGTTATGATGGGCGTTGCTAACTTGCCAGGGACTTGCCCGGCACTTGCTCTCTCTCTCTTGTTTGTTATCTTCCTCCTATCATCATCAGTTCCAGTTTGGTTGACAGCTTAGAAAACAAACAGCATGGCAGCTCCCATGGGTTTATTGTCTTATCCTTCCTTTCAGCTTTAGAGTGAATTAGGAAAAGTTTAATCCACTTGCACTGTTTTATGTTTACATGTTTGATGACAAACAGCCTTATGTTTATAAGTGACAGTTTTCCTGCTAAGTACCTGCATGTCATAAGCATTTGAATTAAAATTACCATATTGAAATCAAATCTGATGTTTTTTTAATTTTTTTTTGGTGTGCGTTGGAAGAGGGGTAGTCTTATACGGCGAGTATATCCCAAACTCTATATTTTAACTGGAAAAGTTGGGGGTCGTCTTATACGCCCAGTCGTCTTATACGCCGGAAAATACGGTACATTGTTAACGATCAGGTGCTTACGCAGGAATAAGCTTGAGCCCTAAGACAGCCAAAGTGAGAGGCTCAGCTTAGAAAGAGCACTTTATCAGTTCCTGGCCTCACGTGGCAGAATGAATGTGAACTGACTCCAGTGATTCCTGAAGGTGGCCTGAGTTGGAACCTGGCTACTGGCCATTCGTGTGGTGAGATTGTTCAGACATATGTCTGCTGCTTACGGGATGAGAGCTCATACCATGAAAGTGCCTTGTGCTGTAGGTTCACTTTGAGGTGACTGCACTACCTCCTGGAGGGGAATTGGGTTGGATCTGGCTGCAGATAATAGATGCACTGAGTTTGTTCAATCTTTGTCTGTTTCTGAGGGGGATGAGAACTTACTATCACAGCAGTTCAGTAGGAGTGAATAATTTCTAGGGGCAGTTTTTCCAGCATAAGAGAGGAAAGTGTTTTTTCAAGTGCTGAAGCTGGACTTCTTGGTTTTGTCTGGGAGGCTGTAACTGCACCATTACATTAGGGCTTATTTGACCACACTACGTGGTTACCTGATAATATCTTCGCTGAGATCAAACCAGCTGCATGTGTATTTTCTTTCTTAAACTGTAGCTGTGCCTGTTCTCACTGCTGTAAAAAGAGAGTTGGGATTTCAGTAATTCAGCAAGAAGAAAGAATTAAATTAAGCTGTATGGATGTTAGTTAGAGCCTGGATGAGAAAAAGGATGAACGCTGAGAACAGTTTCAGACTACCCTTGTAATGTACCCCAATTTCAGCTGTTGATGCAGCTGCATCACTGCTAGCCTCTTAAGTAGATCAGGAAGGCTGCAGTCTATCCTGGTAGAGTTTACCTTGGTTTCAAGTAGAGGTAAGCAGTTATCAATGCAAGTTATGGCTTTCTTTGCCTATATAAGGGGTTTGCACTGGTGCAGCTACAACAATGGCTGAATTGGAGCTAATTCCATGTGTAGATTTAACCTGCTGTCAGTGTGTGTGTATACATCCCTCTCCATGCCTGATTCACATGGCAGCCCTTGGCTTTAGAGCTTGGTGTCCTAGCTCAAGCTGTAGAGACTCATACTTTCAGCGTTGGTATTGGCCAAGGTGTGGGGGAAGGCTCATTTGCAGTTTGAGCTGCCATGGAGCTCAGATGCTTGAGCTGAGCTGACTTTGGGCAAGGAAGCATGTAACCCCTAGCTTAGCAGGAGTTAGGTGTATCTGTGCCTGATCCACAGGGGATATGAGTCTATTTCAGCCTCCAGATATAGAGCCTGGTCCATCAGCCCAAGTTCATGCTTCTTAGCTCTGGAGGTCCCGAGTTCATTCCGGTGGTGTCCAAAATAACCGTGATCACATAGGCAAGGCCTTACTGTGCAGTAATGAATGTCGTGTTTCCCATCAGATAGCCAGAGCTCTCACCCATCTTTTTTTTTTTTTCAAGTTCCAGCTGAATTATTTTAGTGATACTGGACCTCTTGTTTTAAGTTCTTAGAGGACCCCCAGAGAGTCTTCTAGGGGGTTCTAGGAATGCTTTTATTATCCTATTGTGATATTTCTTTGTACTGCTCCAAAGCCTTCACCCTATTGAGTCCAGTTGATTCCCCAGTGGTTTTCTGGGGCACCCTCAGCATTTTTCTCCTACAGACTTTTCCAAGGCCAGGCCAGTATCACTCAAGGAAGTTGACGTGTTTCTTCCACAACTGAGGCACTTCTTAAATTCCTTGACAAGAGTGACAGTCTTTTACAGTGTGTGTCTGTGTTCAGGAGCTGAGGTCTATATCTGTGGATGGAGTATTTAATGTCCAGTATCTGTGGTGAGATGCCCAATGTATTTCATTCATAAATTAACCTTCTGGTTGGTTTAAATTGATATTTGCTATTAAAATCCTGTGGGGAAACAGATTTCCCAGATCTACAGGTTTATGCTCACATAGACCAAGCCCCACAGGCTCTTTTTCGCATGTTTGGATGATTCTGAGCTTTTCCTCATTCCCTCAATTAGCCCCGTCAGTTTTAAGCTTGAAGAATTGGGCCATTTTTTGCTTTATAATTGATTTAAAAAAATAAAAGCCCCCACAAACTTCTTTTGACTCCTCAGCGCGATCTGTCTCTCCCAAGAAGAGTTTCAGCAAATAAATGTGTGTGTGTGTGTGTGTGTGTGTGTGTGTGTGTGTGTGTGTGTGTGTGTGTGTGTGTGTGAGTGTGTGACAAAATATAATCTAGGACAGTAAGAATTTGCCGCGGGGTTGGTAATCATTTCATCATGGTGGAGGAGAGGAAAGGGTTTATGGAAACCCCCTGAGGAAGGAGGAGCTGGTCACCACCCTAAAACTGCTAGTGATTTAATGAGGGGGTGGGGGGCAGGGAATGAGAATTGCAAAACAGATTCAAAAATAAATTTTTAAAAAGGAATAAAAACAAGGCAAGGTCCTTTGGGGGATACTGTGCTGCATTTTCTGTGCATTAAACATCTTCATGCCGCACTAATGATGTTGATAAGAAGTCTGTTCTTTTGATATTTTTCAAAACATCAAAGAGATGGCCCTGGTTCATCAGCCTCCAAACCCCAGACAAAGAGAACTTCTTCAGTTTGGGTTAGTAGGTGTGGATATTTCATTACGCTTAATTTTGTGTTTTCAGGGGGTTCGGGGAGAGGGACAACCAAGAGTTTTGAGGTAGTCATGAATGGAGTTCAAACACTGTGCAGAACTGCAGTGTGGATAAGTGTTAAAATCCTTCAAACCCCTTTCCATTCACTCCAGCAGGTGCTGGAACCATTTTCAGTGCTGTTGTGTGGTGCCCCTGAAGTGAGTTTTGTCTGTGGGGACACACATCCAGACATCCAACAGGGACTGTTGCTTCTTTCAGATCACTTCCTGACAGCTTCCACATTTCTTTGTTGCCCAGGCCAGAACTGTAACTGACCCTTTCACTTCAAACAACCTGTCAGAATGATCAAATGCTGACTCCTGCAGCCATTCTGATGCACCAGTCCTAGCGCAGAGGGACTGGTTTCGTAATCTGGTCCTGTGTCATGTATACAAAGAGAGATAATGTGGCTTGTCTAAGATTTGTAAGGTAGCTGGAATGCAGAAGTGCAGATTCTGCCATCAGGAATAGGTAAGGTTTCTTTTAATTTTGTAGTAGGTTGCAAAACCCTCCACTGACATCATGAAATACAAGAAACAAAGAGCAGATTCCCAATAATGCTTATGGTTTATACTCTATTGCTTTTTGAATAGCTACGGGCCCAATCCTGCACTATGAGAGTTTTGCCTGAGGAAAAGGCTCAGGATTAATTAAGCCCTTTACTTTGACTTTTCATGTCCTTTTTATGCAAAAAGGAAAACCATATAAATGACATTCAATTCACAAAAGTCTTTGTGCCCCCTTTGTGCCCCACATCTCAGTGGATGTAACAGATACCTGATGGGTGCTCTAGAAATGAGTGTAATAAATAAAATAGCCATACATATTAAAGTCAGTTTTGGCTCAAACAACCAGAAAGGGAGGAGAGGAAGAGAGACAAAAGCAACCACACAAAAAGAAACATGCAACTTGTGACGCACAGTAACTTCAAAACTAGAGATGGGATGTAAATCCGAACCTTGTAGATCTGACAAGATGAATATAGAGGGTTGTGTCAGAATCTGATGCATGGTGATGTCAGTTAATGCTTATTTTTAATTACAAACCCCATGCCCATCCCCTCCTCCACTGACAAATGTCTCCCTTTTTACTGGGCAGTTTCCTAAGTGGGAGATCATTGGTTGGGAGACATGGGAGTTCTGTGAGAAAATGAGGCCCCTGCCTGAAGTGGAAGGGATAGCAGATGCTGTATAAACAGAAGAAAAGAAGAGAATAATTACTCAGAGCAGCACATACTCAATACCAGTGAAGGGCACAGAGAAGTAAGCTGGAATCAACAATCTCACTAGAACATAAAGCCTGATCTTTTGAAGTTGACTTGAGTGAGCTTTGGATCAGGCCCTTAATTCTTTAACCTTGACCACAAAATCAAATCTGGCAACAGTGCAGGAACTTAGCCCATAATTGAAAATCTTTTGCATGCTTTGCTTTGCCAGCTCCAATAAAATTCTTTGTGGCACAAGAATGCCAGATATTTCAAAATGTCAGCACAAAACCATTTCCCCTCCTTCCACCCCTAAGAATAATAGTGAAACTCCAGCACTGAGTGATGGGAGTTAGAGACAGAGAACGCTTATATTAATTGTTCTACTCAATCTCCTGCCAATGCAAAGTTATTTGCTATAGTATATTTTCTGGCATACTGAAGCAGTCCTGTGAGTCTGGTTGAAATGTTATCACCCTGTCTGACATTCTACCTGCTTACAGAGGACTTCATGTCAGCTTTAGACTTTTCATGGTGTCCTGTATTTCCAGCAAAATCCAGTAGCTATTGTTAAGAGGAACATTGTTCCGGGAACAGATTGTGAGCATTGTTTGCTTTGCAAGGGATGGGGGAAGATATTTTAGTCAGATATTTCTAGAGTCTCTTATACTTGTATTTTGAGAATGAGCAGTTGTTTTATTTTTAATAGTGAAATAACAGTTTTTGTCTTCTATGGTTTAATCCCACAGGTTTAAATGGATTCTATTAGTGCCTGCCACCTCTAATAGCTGGTTCTGAAGTATGACTTATTTTCATGCTCTGGAATTCTTAAAGGCTTGTTTGTGACTTGGACTATGTGCCTGCACAGGGGAGCAAGAATGCCACCTCTTACCATTCTTCAGAGGATACCAAGACATTTGGTCCAGGCCCACAAGAGTAAATGGGATTACACACCTGCTTACTAGCTCTCTGGAGTAGGTTGGTAGAGCCTTGGCTTTCTCTTTGACTAACACAGCTAAGCCAATGCAGAGTAGGGGCTGGTATAGATCAGTAGCAGATTACTTCCTCCTTGTAACACGAGAGCAACCAAGGAGGGAACTGTAGCTCTGAATGCAGCGTGTCCACTCCTGGAGAGGTATGCTCCGTTCTCATGGTTGTGCCTAACATCACAATCTAACTCTAAATCTCTAATGTAGGGTATTGACATTGCATGGAGGGCTAAGGGTCGCATGTCAGGGACAGAAAGTTAAAGATATGAACATTTTCCCATTCATTTCCATTTGGATGGAAGCAAAACACTGCAAGCTCCCATCCTTTACAAAATCTGTGGTTGGCAGTAAGCACCGATAGAAGGGTTGCACTGGCCTCTTACAAAGCTTCTTTTTTTTTTTTTTAACCTTTTTAAACAGGCCAGTTTTCTGCATTTTGTCCCCATTATAATTTCCTGATTGATAAATAAATGATCTTTCCTCCGAAACCTTCCCTGCTCCCTCCCTTCTCTGTCACAGTTGGTAACTCCATTATCTTTCCTTTCTCCTGGGGCTGGCCCACACTGGGGCGGGGGATCGATCTAGGAAACACAACTTCAGCTACGAGAATAGCGTAGCTGAAGTCAACGTTTCCTAGATCAAACTAAGTTTACTTACTGCGGGTCCAAGCGGCGCAGGCAAGCTCCCCCGTCGACAGCGCTTCCTCCTCTCGGCGAGCAGGAGTTCCGCAGTTGATGGGGGAGCGCTTCTGGGATTGATTTATCACGTCCAGATGAGACGCGATAAATCGATCCCAGAAGATCGATCTCTACCCACCAAATCGGGCGAGTAGTGTGGATCTACCCCTGGGCTAGCAGTCTTGGTGTTCTCAAGTCATCGCTCTCTTCTCAATTCTGATAGCTCTTCCTCTGTAATATCTCTAGAATATGTCCCATCCTGTCTATCACTACAACTAAATGTCTGGTCTCTGTTTCAGTCAGCTCTTCCCTCCACTTTTGCAAGCTTTGCCTCCAACATCCCTGCTTTTCACTTGTCCTCTGTCCAGCCTGTCCAAAGTGCCCCAGCTAAAGTATCTTCCACATTACTGCTCTGACCATGTCATCTGCTGATTCCCTAAGACTCGTTTCTTTTTTTGTTTAAAGTCCAAGCTCCTTATCTTCACTTCCAAGGCTCTGCACAGCTGTGCCCTGGCCTACATCTCCGCTCTCATTTCCCCCTGCACCCCGTGCTCTACTCAAATCCTCTCGTTCATACTATTTCTGCCACCTTTGGCTTGGTGAACAACACCCACTGTTCTTGGAGCAGCCTCCTGCTTCCCATGGAATAGGCAACCTCTTTTCTCTTAAAAAGTGACAGAGTCCTATGGCACCTTATAGACTAACAGATGTATTGGAGCATAAGCTTTCGTGGGTGAATACTCACTGATACTCTTTTCTCTTCTCCATCAAATCCCTCCTTAAAACTCACTTATTGAGCAAAGCCTCCTATTGTGGATCACCCATATGAGGTTATCTACTCCTGTGCAGGTTCCTTCACTGTTTGTATTGTAAATGAGATTGTAAGCTTTACAAGGCAGGGAACTTGTCTTCGTAAGTATGCTTTACAAACACACCTTGTACACATATGAGACTCTCTAGCTGAGTATAGGACTAATACTACATTCACTGGTGATGGGGACTGTTTAGAATACCATATTTGCTTTCATGCTTGTGAAGACTGTGAGGGGAATTTTCAGACTCTCATTGTCATAGATGTCTATGGGTCAGTGAGTTGGCGTGTTCATTGTTGGAGTCTTGCTCCACTCACATGCTCTGGTGTCTTTTTTTTTTTTCTTTTGTTTAAATGCCAACCCATCAGCAATGCTAAGGGAGGCTGAGCAAACACTCAGTGCAGAAGATCCCTAGTCACGGCTGGAAACCTAGATGACTGTGAACATGACATTCAGAGATGAGTTTCAGAGAGGAGAAATTAGAGGGCTTTTAATGCTGTCCAGTAGTCCCAGACACAAGTCCAGGCAACAAACTTAAAACCACTGAGCTGTTCACAGTAGTTTTGCCTTTCACCAAGGGCAGCAATCGTAGAGCCTCTGATAAGAAAGAGATTACAACTTCTAATGACTGCCCTCTGCGTGCTTCAACAAAGACACTACTGACTTTTGGTGGTTGGGAACCTAACATGTCTAAAGACAACTCAGCAAAGCTAACAGTCTGACAAGTCAGCTGTTTGATAGCCAATGGTATTCTGTGAATCTTAGCATGATGAAAGTTGTTGTGTGGCATGGGCTTAAATGTTACCCTGCAGATCATATGGCTATTCTATATCAGCCCAGGTAGTTGTCCTCCATGAGCTTTACAACACCCAGTGCCTGGTTGCCTTTTGTAAAAACAGATCACAATTAAAAGCAAAACAAAATCCCACAACCCTCACTTTAAAGAAATGCAAAAATGTTACGAGCACACCCTCACTTCATAAGTAAATAGGAAAGATTCTTCAACAAAACTGCAGAACTGGAATTAACTTTAAACTTGACACCATCAAATTAGGCCTGAATAAAGACTGGGAGTGGCTGGGTTACTACAAAAAGTAATTTTCTCTCTGTTGATACTCACACCTTCTTGTCAACTGTTGGGAATGGGCCACATCCACCCTGATTGAATTGGCCTCGTTAGCACTGACCCCCCACACACACACTTGGTAAGGCAACTCCCATCTTTTCATGTGCTGTATATTTATACCTACCTACTGTATTTTTCTGATGAAGTGGGTTTTAGCCTATGAAAACTTATGCCCAAATAAATTTGTTAGTCTCTAAGGTGCCACAAGAACTCCTCGTTGTTTTTTCTCTTGTTATAGTTTCTGTTTAGAGCTCACGAAGGTCACAACAGTGCCCTCCAGTGACTTCTCACTGAGGGGTGCCTTGGTATCCCTGGCACCTGCTATTTCTGTAAACATCACATACTGATTAGTATTTGTGCCTGTGCTGTACTTGGAGAGCTAATTACTCATTAGTGGAAAATGGTTCTGGTGGAAGCTTGTACCTGGCATGTTTTTATTACGGGAAAGAAATCTCCTGTAAACACAAGCCAGCACTTATCAATATCTGTTCTAGCCATTGTTTGGGTTTCCATCTCTCAGTATATGAAGATGGGTAGTGCCAGTCTGCTGAAGTTAGAAGACCATAGGTTGGAGGGCAGGAAACTGTGTAAAAGGCAACCACACTCCCCACCATTTCCTATAAGTAGGTGTCCACATTTGAACCAGGGCTTACTGATAGGTTTGTTGTTTCATCATGTCCAGATTGAGAAATAAACCTAGCACAAGAAAATGACCCACAAAATAGACAGCTCTTCTCCTGGGTCTCTGCCACTGATCTAAGATTTTCTGTGGGAGTGCTTCGAAAATGCTTGGTCTACTTGAGCCCAAGCCAGAGAGCTAAACTTTGTGGAATAGCTTCATTCTTTCTCCTTGCCTACAAACTTAACTCCTACTGTCACTGCCTAAAATTTTTAAGCATAGTGCAGACTTCCTTGTATCCTCCATTTTTCATACTGATTTCTGCAATGTCCTCCTCTCTGGCCTCCCAGACACTTGCGTCACACCCACTCCAGTCTATGCAGCTGCTTCTCTGCTGACACCATCACTTCTTTGAATCCTTCCATTTTCCAACATATCAGATTCAAGCTTCTTATAGAATCGTAGAAGTGTAAGACTGGAAGGGATGTGGTCCATCCCTGGACATCTAGTCAATCCTCTGCACTCAAGGCAGGACTACGTAATAACTAGACAATTCTACATCTTCGAAGTCCTCACCACTTGTTCCTCTCCCTGCATCACATGCCCTGCCTCCTTTATTCCACTACTGCTGTGCTTATTTATGTGCTTCTCCCACCACTCTTGCCATACTGCCCTTTATGCATGGATCGCTCTCCTTGAATTAATTCATAAGGCTGCATCCTCCTTCAAAACTCTCCTTAACAGACATTTCTGCTTTACACCTACCAGCTGTCTGCCAGCTAATGATGACTGGGGGGAGTGGCAGGCAGGGATAGTTGATGGTATTTATTTATTCATGTATTTTGTGGAAGATTAAATATTCCATTGATTCTAAACAGGCAATCTATATAACTGTATGATCTTTTTATTCTGACTCTCATCTTTTCTCCCAGCTTCCATCCTATTGTCTTTTGCCACTTGTTGCATTTTGTTTCAGATTAGATTCTAATGTCCTCAGAGCAGTGGCCCTACCTACCTAAGTGTTTGTATTCCACAGTGAGACCTCAGTCCCGACTAGAACCTTCCGACCCTGCTGCAATACAAGTAACAAATATTGCCGCTAATAATTTTAGGATGGGGTTTTCAAAGGAGCCTAAGAAGACCTCTTTAAGATCCTTTGATAATCCCAGCCTTAGTGATTATATTTAATGGAGTGTGTCTATGGAATTTCTCCTTTGGAATTGTGTCAGCATGGTTCTTGTAACAGTACTGAAAACAGAGGCAGAAGGGTCTCTGGGGGAGGACCAAATAAGAGACAACTCTAATCGCTTCAGTGCACGAGAAATAATGTCAGTCCCTTCCAGGGAGCTGAGCCTGTAAGGACAGCACTACTACTATGTGGAGTACTCAAAGAGGTACCGTGGTTCAACACTCCTGACGGATGGTGGCAGGGAAGGCTTGATTCCCTGATAGACGTGGATCCTTCTGGGTGTTCATAAGCTGCTTTGGGCTTGGTTGGATACAGCCTGCCTTTCTGATTCATGTTATAGGAATTACACTGCGGTGGGTTTTTTTGTTTTGGTTTTTTTTTTTAAAGTGTTGTACATTTCAGTGCTCATAAAGTGAGAACTGAGAGTGCTAGGTATGGCTAGGTGTATTGCAGACCCAAACTCCCAACATGTGCTGTCCTAATGCATCTCATTGCTGACTTGCAACATACACTGTTGTTCTATATAGTAGCCCTCTATATAGTCCTGGTAATGTATCCGAGTCCTGGGATGCAACACATTTCTATAGTCCAGTCCTTGCCCTTATCAGAGGCTCATAACTGTCCCAAATTGTTCAGCAGTTCTGTGAAGTGGACAGACGCTCATGAGATGCTACACTTCTATACATTCCAAGGGCAGAAGGGACCATAATGATCATCTAGTCTGACATCCCGCATGTAGTCTTTTCTTTATTTGAATTGAATTTAATGATTCTCTATTAAACCACAATGGGTTCAGCTCCTGTTGCCACAGTTTCAAGCTTACCAGAGTGAAAATCCCCTCTGGTGGTTTTCTCAAATTTGGAGACTCCAGGAATGCACAAAGACCAAGGATAGTGACCATAGACACAATCACAATGTCTTATCTGTACTACAGGTTTTATTAAAACAATAAAGTTACAATTACCCATGCATATATAAATCCTTCAAAAACCCATGCAATGACTAATACTGTAGTCATACTCACATCCCCAAAGATATTCTAGCATCTGATGGATCTCTCAACAGATGGTCTTTGATACAGGGCTTGTTCCTTCTGTGGTTTCCTGTGGGTCTTCCCACTTTTACCCAACCAGGTAACTTATTTTATATTGTTGTTCGGACCATACCTAATAACTTATGCGTATGGATCTGTACTTTTCCTTATCTGTACTTCCATACCCCTTGAATATTGTGGTGTTCCATTTTTCATTGTTTTTTAGTTCCCCTTATTTTCATTAGCATTTATGCGCAACGTGTGCCTGTGGTAACCTGCAGTCAAAGCAGGACATCCTATGATGTTACAATCAAGTGTCTTGTGATCTTGGACAGTACTTTGCAATATATTTTTCTAGAATATTACCCATTGGTACATTCTTTCCAGTAATCTTATATCCTTACTGGCATAGGGTTATTCCTAGGTCACCTACTCATGTCAAGTGTTCTAAAGCCTATGGTGTAGTATGGCTAAGCTAAAATCTCACAGGCCTTAGCTTGTAGGCCTTGCATTACCGCCATAGGTGCCGACTTCCCCTCTTCCCTGTGGGTGCTTGACCCCTGGCCCCGCCCCTGCCCTGCCCTCGCCCTGCCCCCATTCCATCCCTTCCCCAAAGTCCCCGCCCCCAGTCCACTCTCTTACCCCAAGTCCCCGCTCCTGCTCCGCCTCCTCCCCTGAGCGTGCCATGTCCCCACTCCTCCCTCACGGAAAGTCCTAAGTGCCACCAAACAGCTGTTAGGTGACGGGGTGGTGGGAAGAGCTGGGAGGGAGGATGAGGAGTGGGGACGCGGTCCACTCGGGGGATGGGGGGAGAAGGAGGTGAGGAAGGGGGAGCTTGGCTGCTGGTGGGTGCGGAGCACCCATTCATATTTCCCTGTGGGTGCTCCAGCCCCAGAGCACCCACGGCATCAGCACCTATGATCGCCATGATTTACTTGTATACCTAATACACACTCATCCCTCCTAAATACTTGTCAATCTTATACTTCTATAATCCTACAACTTAAATCTATTTAGCATATATTGATTATGTATGAAATAGCATATGAGTTGACCATAACACCAAACACAATGATAAATTGATGATTAAATGACTTATTGGCTACATGTATAACAGAAGCCATAGAACTTCCCTAAATTAATTCCTAGAGCATATCTTTTAGAAAAACATCAAACCTTGATTTAAAAATTGTCAGTGATGAAGAATTCACCACAACCCGTGGTAAGTTATTCCAATGGTTAATTACTCTTGCTGTTCAAAATTTACACCTTGTTTCCAGTCTGAATTTGTCTAGCTTCAACTTCCAGCCATTGGATCAGGTACTTTTCTCTGCTAGAGGGAAGAGTCCATTATTAAATATTTGTTCCCCATGTAGGTACTTATAAACTGTAATCAAATCCTCAACCATTTTTAAGCTAAATAGATTGAGCTTCTTGAGCCTGTCTAGAAAAGGGATGTTGTCTACTCCTTTAATCATTCTCATGGCTCTTCTTTGAACCCTCTACAATTTATTCACATCCTTCTTGAATTGTGGGCACCAGAACTGGACACAGTATTACAGCAGCAGTTGCACCAGTCCCAAATTCAGATGTAAAATAACCTCTCTACTCCTACTCAAGATTGCTCAGTGTTTAGCATCCAAGGATCGCATTAGCCCTTTTAGCCACAGTGTTGCACTGGGAACTCATGTTAAGCTGATCCACCACGACCGCCAAATCTTTTTTGGAGAGTCACTGCTTCCAAGGATAGAGTCCCCCATCCTGTAATATGGACTACATTTTTTTGTTCCTAGATGTATACATTTACATTTCACCATATTAAAACACATTTTGTTTGCTTGTGTCCAGCTTACCAAGCAATCCAGATTGCTTTGTTTCAGTGACCTGTCCTCTTCATTATTTACCACTCACCCAATTTTTGTGTCATCCACAAACAGTGATGAGTTTGTTTTCTTCCAGGTCATTAATAAAAATGTTAAATCGCATAGGGCCAAGAACCGATCCCTGTGGGACCCCACTAGAAACACACCTGTTTGATGATGATTCTCTCATTAACAGTTACATTTTGAGGCTAGTCAGTTAACATTTAATGTATGCCATGTTTATTTTATATTTTTAATCAAAATGTCTTGTGGTACCAAGTCAAATGTCTTACAGAAGTCTGTGCAGTATTGCAGCCACGTTGGTCCCAGGATATTAGAGAGACAAAGTGGGTGAGATAATATCTTTTATTGGACCAATTTCTGTTGATGAGTGAGACAAGCTTTTGAGCTTACACAGAGCTCTTCTTCAGGTCTGGAAAACTAACAGAGTGTCACTGCTAAATACCAGGTGGAACAGATTGTTTAGCATTAGTTAACACACATTTCAAGGGACAATTCAAGGTGATGTGTCCTGTTAACACCCCTCCAGTCATAGGAAGTAAAAGAAGGCAGGGGAAGAGGGCAAGCAGATGGTGGCGGGAGGGTTGTTAGTGGGTTACAGATTATTATAATAAACCATAATCCAGTGTCTCTATTCAGTCCATGATTTTTAGTGTTTAGCAAAGTTATGAATTTAAGCTTCCAGGCTCATCTTTTGAAAGTGTTGTGTGGGTTTCCTTTGAGGATGAGGACTGAGAAGTCAGATATAGATTGATAGCTTTGTGAAAAGTGTTCACCCACAGGTGATGTGGTGTTTTTGTCTTTTATCATTTTCCTGTATGAGTTCATTCGAGAGCATAGTAATTGTCTGGTTTCACCCACATAGTTGCTATTGGGGCATTTACTGTGCTGGATGAGGTACACTGCATGCTGTGGTAGGCATGTATAGGACCCATGGATTTTGAGAGGTGTATTGAGGGAGGCAGGGAGTGTTAATCATTGTAGCAGTGAAGATTTGTCTACAGGTTTTGCATGTGTTGTTCTGGCAGGGTCTGGTGTCACTTCGAGTTGGTGTTTCCTGGTCTGTGGGGAGGTTGCTTCTGTTGATGAACTTGGAGAGGCTGGGGGGTTGTTTGAAGGCCAAAAAGAGGGGGTTTCAGGAAAGATTTCTTTTGGGATGTGATTCCAATTGAGTATGGGTTGTAGTTGTTTGGTGATACCGCTAGGGTTCCAATGAGGAGTGGTAGGTGACACGTAGGGGTGTGAAGTCAGAGGTATTTTTATTTCTGTATTGAAGCAGGTTCTCTTGGGGGTATTTGTTTGTCCTGTTCCCATGATGTGATCTATTTCTCAGGTGAAGTGTCCTTGTTTGCTGAAGGCGCTTTTGAGTGTGTCAAGGTGTATATCCTCGACTTTCTCCTGGAGCATATTCTGTGGTATTGTGCCTGGCTGTAAATAAGAGATTTCTTGGTGTTTTGGGGAGATTATTGGATCTGTGAAGGTAGGTGAGGTGATCTGTGGATTTCTTGTATATGGTTGTCTGTAGGGTTCCCTTGCTGAAGCTGATCATGGTGTCTGGGAAGTTGATGCTGAGTAGGCGCGTTCCAGAGAGAGTTTAATGGATCGGAGGTGGGGTTGAAGTTGTGGTGGAAATCTAAGATGGAGTTTAAATTGTCTGCCTGGAGGATGAAAATATCTTCAGTGTCTCAGGTATATCATTGGTTTCATGGTGCATTTGTCTAGAAATTATTCCTCAAGGTGGCCCATAAATAGGTTGGCATAATGGGAAGTCATCATAGTACCCCATGGCTATTCCTATGTTTGGACAAAGTGTTTGTTGTTGAATGTAAAATTGTTATGGGTGTGGATGAAATGGACGAGTTTGGCAATGTGTTTGGGGTGGATACCATTACCATTGTCTTGTAAATATGTATAGGGAAGATGTCACCGCACTGTACACTAACATCCCTCCCAATGATGGCATAGCTCCTGTCTCAAATATTTATTTAGCTTTCTTCCAGTCTTCTGGTGTTCCAAGACTTATTGAAATTCAACATTAATGGTCCATTGAGCTCTTCGGTCAGCTCTTTTAAAACTCTTGGATGCAAGTAATATGGACCTGCTGATTTAAAAATGTATAACTTTAGTAGCTGCTGTTTAACATCCTCCTGAGATACTAGCGGAAATGAAAGCGGTATTATCATATTATAGGACTACATCGTCTATTTTTTCCAAATACAGAACAGAAATATTTATTGAATACTTCCACTTTTCTGCGTTATTATTGACCTCTTAAACTCATTTCACACACAGGCCCTGAAACAGATTTGAAGCCATCTCCCGGTGGGTCCGATGGAAAGCCTATTGAAGTCAATGGAAAGACTCTGATTTGTGTCTGCTGACTTTGAATCAGGGCCTGCATGTAGTACACTAATCCCCTGTGCCACTCAGACTCTCATTCAGAAAAGTTTCAACATTCTGGAAGAAGAGGTGGCTGGGAACTCTTTTTGCACATCCTGCTCTGCCCACCTCTGGGTCTCTGAGTTAGATTATCCCTGTTGAAAACCTGCTCAGGTTGCATTTGGTGCTGTAACCCTATGATTAAATTCCACCTGGAAGAAAAGATGCTTTGGATTCTGGGCCTATCTGTGTCAAATTTTGTTACAACTGAGCCACTACTCATGTGTACAAGCTGGCACTTGCTTTTGCTCATGTTATCCTTCAGTTGTCCATATTGTCTGCAAGAGCACCTGTGGCAACGTGGAACAGATTGTCAGAGGCCCAAGGCTACTGAATTTAGCTGCTCAAGCCATAGGAAAAAATACAGTGCAAATCTGTCAAAGATGTAGCCCGAACGCATGAAACATTTATTTTTGAAATGGATTTATTTATTTAACAGTTACAAATGAGCTTGTGTGTTATCTCTGTCAAGGAGGAAAAATGCCTTGTGTTAAGAGTGCTTCTTCAAGAGGCTAGTGGACTAGTTCTTTCCTTAAGATTCCAATCTCTGGAAAGAAGCAAAATTAACTCATGATGAGTGCTTGAAGATTTACAATGGACAGAACCTGCATTAGAGCATCTGTTAATATTTTGATTTATTTATGGAGTTCTCTATGTCTGGGGTAGGAGGAAAAGGAAAGGCAAAAGTTGTGCAAGGTTCAGAGAGTTATTTCAACTGCTGACTCTGCTTTTGTGTGTGTGTATTTTTGCAATTATGTAACACAATGAAAATATCCTATTTAGCTTCTGAAGGTTCCTAGAAATTGGCTGCTTCCTTGTGTATCTGCTTGCATTGGGAAATTGAAATGCCAGAGTTTTCATCTCATCTGACAATCCCTCATCTCTATCATAGAAGGAAAAGGTAACAAAATAAAATTCAATTTATTAACAAAAAAAGAGGGGATTTATTTTATTCATATCTCAAGTACATCTGGACAATGGCAGGGCTCAAGACATGCAATCTTTTCAGACTTCCCATTTTCCTTCTTTTTTATTCATTATGTTTTTGCATTTGTAGCCTCTGTGACCCCTGGTACTACTATAAGTCCTGAGAAATCCCCCGCAAACCAGCATCTTGGGGGAAAATTCTGAGGTTAGGCTAGTGCATTTCCAAAGACTGTACTGCCGTCAAGCTATTATTGTTTACTATACATAGGCTTGGCATAATTTTTTTTTTATAATTTTGGTGGATAATATTAATGTTTGTTTGTATTAAGCTTTTTTTCCATTTTTATCCATTTAAATTTTCACGGTTGTGCAAAATTATCGATTTTAATCATTTTTGTGGATTTAAATTTTCGCAGATGAAATTATGGGGGGCAGACAATTTATTTAGTGACAGAAGATGTTGAGATTCAATAAGCTAAAGCTTTATAATGATTAAAACACAAATTGTGAACATCACATGTCCAAATATACAAAGTAAATATCCTTAAATCAAATAAGTTCTCAAGCAGCATTTTTTTTTTTTTTTTACTTTACCTATATGCAAATTTCAGTTATTATCGCTGGAAATATTTTTGTCAGTTTGTGTGTGTGTGTGTGTGTGTGTGTGTGTGTGTGTACCAGCGAAATTGACATTTACCAATATTTACTGATAAAAATCTAATCCTTCTAAACCTAATTATATAGCACTATACATGTCCCTAAACCTTTACAAAACATTGAAAAAACACAGGCTCCCTATCCTGAAAAGCTCTCAGTTGAACTCAGGCAAATAAAGAAATGCACAGGACAATAGTGTAGCATAGGAACATGTGGAGACATGGTTGGGAGGGGATCCATTTAAGAAGGTTTTTTAATAGAAGAGTAAGTCCCAAACTGACTTGAATCAATAAATGATTCAGCAAAAAATCCTTCTTTGGCCATTATGGAAGTCAAGGGAGAAGGGTTTTAAAATGCTGGAACAAATGCCACGTGCCATTAATTATAATTGTTTGTATTCAGATAGGCTCCCATTCTGCAGTCCTTACTCGTGTAAAGAGTTCTTTGCACAGGTAGTCTCACTGAGGCCAGCAACATTACACATATTAGTAAAAGTTTCAGGACCAGGCACTTAAAATTTGGAGAAGGCTTCAGCAGACGGAGGAACCAAGCAGGGCAGGTGCAGACAATTAATACATGAATTAGAAAGGAAATTCATAAGGTCCTCGAACACCCCACTGTGTTGTTCATATGGTTATAAGAAATCTTCCCCATTTTCTCCTGCTGATGCTAGGTGAAAGGAGGTGGGCAGCTGACAGAATGAACGATGGCTTCCCCCACCCCACTGCCTCACTGTGATGGAGTGACACATTTAACCTCCCCTGCTTCTGATGCCGCTCCTGAAATGAATTATGGGACCCTCTGCATCCCTTGTGGTGCTGGCCATCTCAAGGGTCATAAGCAGCTGCTGTAATTTGGGAGTTCTATTCCTGCTTTAATGCCAAGTAGAAATCATGCACATTTCTCTGCCTGAAGACCCCAGGCTGCTTTGAATATGGAACTCATCTTCCTAGGGAATAAGGGGGAGGGGAGGATGGTGATGGAAGATAAGAAACCTGCACAGAATTGTTAATGAGGCTTTGCCTTGTCTCTTCCCAGACTGCAGATGGCTTCTTGCTGTGTTGTAAGCCTATCAAAGAGAAACACCTTCGTTGTCAAGCTCATGGAAAGTGCTTTGTGCCTCTACTGCACAGTCTACAGTGGAGGAGGGAGCGAGCTGTTCCCTTGTTTAGGTTACTGTAGAAGCCTAATTAAGCCAGTAACTTGCTTGTATGGGAAATGGTCATCAATAGCATTAAAGCTAATAGTGAATGACAATCTGTACCCCTTTTCATCTCTTTTGAACAGTTACTGTCACCTGTCAAATGAGAGTTGCTTGTTATACTCCCACTGGGTCAGTGCTATGAGGCTTTCTTGGCTTGATCCCTGTTTTTATATCTTCATCATTTGGTTATGCCTGTTATTTCCTTTTGGACTCCAGAGCTAAGCTTACCTGCCTTGAGGTACGTGTAGCAAGAGTGAAAGGGCAAGATGGGTCTGTAACTCTGGGAGGCAGGGAAACAAGAATCATGATACAAGAGAAGTAGGGTTACGGTTTATTCCCTGTAGGAATCCTCACAAAAATGTGATCTCCCCATAGTTAGATCATTAAAGAACCTGTAGGAGAGGACATAGTAGTGTGTAATTAATAATTAATTATTAATATCTATACATTGATATATTCCATTCATATTCATTACATTCCTTCTTTGGAATGTCATAGGAAGAGAATCAAGCACGTAAGTTGTTGTTGAGTGATCACTTATTCTGCCTCACCCCCACTAAGACTAAGTCGGTCAGCTTTCAACGTTCTTACTAGAGATGAACAGAGAGTGAAAACAAAATCTTCTGCAAAGATTGACTCAGATTCCCGAACAAACTTTCACTTTGATGGCGTTCGGGATGCTTTTGTGTTTGCTTTCTGGCAACTTTCAAGTGCTCGAGCTTTGCTAGCCATGAATTCCTGTGAAAAGTGCACTGTTAGCTTGAATGTTTCCAAAAAGCAAATTTAGAGCCACAGTTTGTTGTATTGATTAGTTATGTGCTGCGTGACACTGCTTCTTTTGTGTTTGGTTGGTTACGCCAGTTATGTAAGTTACAGCACACATTATGTACTTGCTTGTAATAGCTGCAGCTCTACCAACATGCAGACCAAGAATTATTTGCTAAAGAAAGTCATGCATAATTTTGTTTAGCAAATAAACTCTGTAATTTGACAACTTCTTCAAGAAAAGAAGAAGAAAGGGAAAAATACATAATAGATTTGTTTCTAATAATTTGCTCGTTTCCAGTTCTGTCAGTTTTTCTGGTCTGTGTGTGTGTGTGTGTGTGTGTGTGTGTGTGTGTGTGTATATATATAGTGACAAAGTTCCTCCTCTACCTTGGTGGGTCCTGCGCTTATTGGCGGATTTGCTCGCTTCACAGATTCACCCTGTGGGTCAGGAAACAGTCCAGAGACCTTCCCCTCTGGTAGAAGCTATAGTCCAGGTCAATTCCTCCTGTGTTTGATCAGGAGTTGGGAGGTATGGGGGGAACCCGGGCCCACCCTCTACTCCGGGTTCCAGCCCAGGGCCCTGTGGACTGCAGCTGTTTAGAGTGTCTCCTGGTACAGTTGCACGACACCTACAACTCCCTGGGCTACTTCCCCATGGCCTCCTCCCAACACCTTCTTTGTCCTCACCACCAGACCTTCCTCCTGATGTCTGATAACGCTTGTACTTCTCAGTCCTCCAGCAGTACGCCTACTCACTCTCAGCTTCTTGCACACCTCTTGCTCCTAGTTCCTCACACTCTGGCTCCCCCTGGCTTGACTGGAGTGAGTCCTTTTATAGCATCAGAGGGCCTTAATTAGAGTCAGGTGCTTAACTGCCTCACCTGACTCTTAGCAGGTTAATTGGAGTCAGGTGGTCTATTAGCCCGGAGCAGCCCCTGCTCTGGTCACTCAGGGAACAGAAAACTACTTATCCAGTGGCCAGTATATCTCCCTTCTGCTACTCTGCTGTTCCCAACTGGTCTGGGTCTATCACAATATATAATAAAATAAAGTCGCCCATTGCCGTGCTATCTGAGTATTTCTTTAAGTTCTTACCCAAACAAATTCTTATTGACTTTAATGGCACAAATGGCCTTGAGTAAGAAAAAATAGTAACAATTGTATAATGGTCACAGAATCTGGTCAGAGGAGGTGTAGTGTTGGAATTAGTGTACTGGAATTTTGTTTATGAACACAACTTATTTTCTAAGAGGTTTGCCTCTGAAGGGTAGAGTTCCTTCTTGACCAACAAAGACATATGAAACCTTGAAGTACTCTTACAGTACTAACAGTCTTCCTCTTGAATGTTTGTTTTATGGCTCAGAACTATGCTTTTTCAGAAAATTGTTGCTCACGTTTTTCTGTAATCCCCTGAAATTTCATTAAACATTTTTTTTCTGAATAGAGTGATGGAAGGATATTTTGATATTTCATGTTTGGAAGATATCTCACTTGAGCTGTATAATGTTGCTTTCTCACTCAGCTGCTCTGAATAGAGAGAGACTGCCATCAAGAACACTTCAGGGAGCTCTTACTTGCTTTTATTGAGAAAAATGTGACACAGTATTCTGCCAGGTGAAGAATAAGTTATATAAAACGGAAAATGATTGTTTTGTGGTGAGGACACACACCTAGGAGCCAGGAGATCTAGATTCTATTCCTGATTCTGCCTTGTGTGACATCGGACAAATCACTAAACTTCTGTGTGCCTCAGGCTTCCCCTCTGTAAAATGGGAATAATGATACTTAACTATCTCACAGTAGTGTTGAGATGTACTTTGTTGATATTTATAAAGCACTTTGTCATCTTGACATGGATGGTGCTATGAAAATGCAAAGTATTAAATAGGTGGAAACTGATTGATGCCCGTTTTAGTTTTGTGAGTCCATCTTTTCTTCCTAGGAAGTGTATATTTGGACTGGGGAAGGGGATTGTATTCATTTAGAAAATCTGGTAGAGACGGTTAACTGGACTAGTCAGAGTTTCCTAACCTTTCCGGGCAACTGTTTTAGTTTATCAGATTAAGACCTCAATGGATTCACTGGTATAATCTATCTGAGTGATGCAAAGCAGCCACTGTGTATCACTTCAACCTGACCTTTAATTGTGCTCTCTCTAAACTTCTTGTAATCTTGGCGTTGTTCAAACTCTCATGATTGTGAAACCAGAGTTAAGAGCAACCCTAAATCCATGGCAATTTAGAGCATTAGCCCTTTAAGGCATGAAGGACAGCAGTGGTGCATGAGGCTCAACACAGAAGCTCAGCTTTGAGGAACCTACTGTACTAATCATTGAAGCCAGAAGTCTTAGTTCTCACATGCATAATCGTAATTGGCAAATACTGGTCTGTGTCATGGGTGGTGCTTCTACTGCTCAGAGTATGACAAAGACTGAGACACCTGGGCTTAGGTTCCATTTGGAAGCAGTTGCCATTTAGCAGAAGAGAATAAAAGAACATGAATGAATTAACAAGAAATGTTTAGGCTCAATGGCTTCTACTCAGTCACCAGCTGTCTTGCTGTGTACTAATATCTGTGGAACCAATATTTGCCAGGTGGCATCGCTGAGCCCTGGCTCACCATATTCCATTAATGTCTAGGTCAGAGATTCACGGCTAAATGCTTTACTTACTTCAGAGACTCTGCCTTTGATTTGCAGGCTAATCAACTGTTTTCCCTGTCCATGGTGCTGATATCAAGTGGTTTTATTTCCCCCCATCCAAATGCTTTTCTTCTGTCTTTCTGAAACCTTAAAAGTGCTAATGGGAGCTGCTGGCCTCTACTGCTAGACTTACATGCACCACGGCTGAAAGGTGAACATGCTGAACTAGTGACAAATAAATGCAAACCCCTTTGCTGCCCCAAGCTTCCCTTTCTTTTGCAGAGTTTCACCTTTTCCCCCTAATTTTTTTTTTTTACTAACTGTATCTCCTAGCTTGCTACCCATGATGAGTCATTTATATTGGAACACCCATTACAGTATTTTGAAGTACTAATTATTCAGGCTGTCTAGGAGAGGAATGTAATATAGCAACATCCTTTTCCCTGTCCCCTCGTTGCAAGTGGGGGAAAAGTGGATGAAACTGTTGCTGTTTTATTTATTCATACTTCCATTTCCTTTAGATCTCTCTCCCACTCCTCCCCTGAAATATTGCATTTGAAGTTGTGCTGTGATCTTTACCACATACAGTTTCCTTTTATTTTAATGATTTTTATTAGCAGTTTTTAATTAACATCTGCTCTTTCCCCTCCCAAACTGCCAGCAAAGAGGAGAGTACCACTCAAGAAATAACTTTGAGCTGTTTGTATTCTACTTTATTTTCACTATGCAGAGTGCAAGAATTGCTTTAGCATGATGCATTATGGATCATGAAGCAGAAGCACCTTTCACCATTCTGAAGCATAGTCCAGATAAATATTCCAAATCATTTTGAATATGTATGGACAGCCTCTGGCTCCATAAGGAAACTGTTCTAGTGTGACAGGCTCTAAGCTATTTTTACCAATTCATTAAACATTGGTAGCCTGTCTATGGACCAAAGCACCATGACACATTTCCTGGCAATTGAAAGAGCTAATCCCAGTAATTTCAGACCCAGTCCTGCAAGGTGTTAAGCAGTCTCAGCTCTCACTAAAGTAATTGGGGCAGACAGGGTTCAACACCTCTCAGGAGGCACCAGTACCTTGCAGAATTGGCCCTTTAAGGCTTGTTCCTGTGCTGATGTAGTCAGTGGAAGCTTTGCCTTTAATTCAATGGATGCTGTAGGAACAGGTCCTTAGGGACCAATTCTGTCCTGCTGTACACCTCGTGCAACTGTGCTGGCTCATGATGGAGTATACATCAAGACAGATCAGAACGTTAGCCTGATATTTATTCAGTGCCACATCCTCAATTTTTAGGTTGGGGGAAAATTAAAATAGACTTTTAACTGAATAACACGGGGTCCCCAGTGCCATGGGCCAAGGCCTAAGAATTGTCCAAATGGTTAAGCCTTTAGTTTTGTTTTAAAGTCTATTCCTGTGCCATGTTTAAGTCAAGTCAATCAAGAGCTGTGGTGTGCTATAGCATTGCACAGCTCTGGCTTGTTAGAGAGCAGGGCAAGAGAACACAGCAGAGTTATGAGGTAGGTGAAAATTAGGCACACCAGAGAGAGAAGGCATTTGATTTTGGGTAGGAACAGCTAACGCTGACTATTCCATAGATGATGTTCCATGCAAAGGTGTCACAGCATGATCTATGAAGAATTTTAGGGGGGAGTTTCATTCATCCATATCAGCCATTCGCAGCCCACTGCAGGTCTAATGCTTGCCCAACACGACTCTTCTTCATCACTCCACTTGCCACTTGACTCTGTCACCATGACTGAGCCTGCCAGGCATTGTCTTCCATAGCATTGTTCAGAAGTTAATTTGTCGGACTTGCTGGTTCCGTCCTATCAGCTACTACTCAGTGGGTCTGGTGTCTGTGCCAGCTGCTAATACAACATAACATTTTCTCTTTTACATAGTAAGCCGTCTTGCTTTTCTGGTATTAATGTAGTATTTTCAAATTGGATAGCATTACTGTTAATTTATATTGCAGTACTGCCTAGAGATCTCATTATTTCATTATGCTAGGCTCTGTACAAACAGAGGAAAAAACAGGTCCTGACCCACAAAGCCAGTCCTTTGGGGCAGGTGAGTCTATCGCACATCACTCTGAGGGACGGTTATTGTGAGCACTAAAGGCTGCATGTGTGCTTCATGGACTATGCAGAACTTGGGGGTGATGGATCTCTGTTTGTAATTTTAGCCTATCTCATTACATCTTTAAATCTGCAAGCTGAGACCAGCAGAGTTCATTTCTGTTTTACTTTAAGAGAAAATAAATGAGTGATGGTGACTTACCTGGGATAGGGCTGTCTTAGTTTTAATGAAATAGCAAAATCACAGGCTTTCAAAATAATGCTGACAGGTCTGAACAAACACTTTACCAAATGGAACTCTATTCGTTTTCCTTTGTAAATTTCAGCTCAGTCCTTGTCCCATAAACACTCTCCGGTGTAAATATACCTACTAGTGGGATACAAAGTCATCTAGTATTTCTGTAACATTGAGCCCCAGATTCCTTTATGGGGCTTTCCTGCATTCATCTGAGAAGGTGAGTTCACTAATGTTAGCAATCACTGGATGATGAGACAGACCCGTTTGGCTTTTGCAAACAGAAGAACATGGTGTTCATTGCTGTAATTTCTTTTTCCAGTCATGGTTTTTCCCCATCTGAAGAATGTAACCCAGTTTCAAGGTCTCAGTCGTTGTATCCCACTAAGTAGCACATAACAGCATAAAGTGTCATTCAAGCCTTTCAGCATGTTAGGTGTTGGAAAATACTCAATCAACAATTGTGTTACGTGATTAAACACAAAATGGACAAAAAACTGTTATCACTGAGTTATCCACAAGACCAAATAGACTGTATAAATTACCTATTCCAAGTAAGGATGTATGGGATGTATTACTCAAGGGTCAGATATTGATACCAGAGATGCATCTAATGCTAGGCACCTCTGTATTTCCCTATGCAGTGTGCCAAATTCATCCCTGGAATAAACCCCGGAAATGAATGGAGTTACAGCAGGTATCCGTTTGTCTCAAGGAGTCTAGGAGCACTAAGGCCTTGATCCTGCTGCCTTCACTGATAGAATAGTACCTTGCTCTTTGATTTCAACGAGATTGCTTACGGAGTAGGGCACTGCACAGGCTGAGTATGGGTGGTCGAATCATGCCCTGAGATAATTACACATTTTGTTTTGTGTATTGACATCACAGTTGGCTCAGAATGTTTCAGCCTTTGACCTTGTTTCTTCCAGCACTAAATAACCTTACTCTCCCATTAGTGCCCATATGCATGTACAGGGCCAATTAACAATGTTTTCAATTTGTTAAACAAGTACTGTATCTTGAAAAAAGGTCATACCTAACCTTGCTAAATATGGAAACCCCCACCTTCCCTGAAACTGTTAATGAAAGACTGGAGTCTTGATCATTCATCTATTTTAATTACTGTTGATTTATTACATTCAAAATGAGATTCCAGTTTTGGCCCTTCTCTTCAGCATTTGGACAGCTGGATTTTACAGCTCTGGAGAGAAATCAGTGGATAGTGGGAAGGATGGGCTAAGAGGTTTTTCTGTTATTTTTAATTTCCTTTCTTCTCAAGGGGAAACACAAAGAGAGGGATAAATTTGCAGCAAATACAAATAAAAAATAACTCCCATATCCCCCTGCATCATTGCCTCCAACCACCAAAAAAAAAAAGTGTTATATGCCACACAAGCTAAATAAAATAGTCCTGAGAAGTGATGAATCCAATGGCCTCTGTGGTTCTCAATGGCCTTGTAATTAAGGTCAGTGGATTTTAATGATTCTGCCATCAAGTTACTGCATTCTCCAATGAGTTCGTGGCCAGAAATCCTCATAGCTGGGTTAACTTTACACTCATTGAAGGAAAGGCAGCAGTCTGCAGAACGGATGAGGCAGCAGCCACGTCTGATTTGATTCTGCCTTTCACCTCATTCTGACCAGTGTCCTGTGGCTGTTTAGGCAACAGACAGGCTCAGAGACAGTCCAGTCTGCAGTTTGGGACATTCTCAACAGAATTTTCTTTTTCAGTAATGTTTCCTTAGAAGTAACCAGAAACCACTGATTTAATGTTAATTATAGCAGGCTCTGGGATACTTTCAAAAAAATGCATTGGCAATAGAAGAGGGCTGCCTCTACATACTCCAATTACCCTCAACTGTGGCATCCAAAATGGCAGACAAGGCTACCAAAGCCAAGGCTCTGTGCTGGTCTAACTACCACACCAGCCTGCCTGACAATACTGCTCCATGACAAAACTTGCTCAAGCAACTTAGAATCTTAAAAGAAGTGAGCATTGCCCGCTAATACAGCTCCTATGCGGGTAACCAGTCTGTCTTTTCCTCCACCACTGGAGCATGTATATCTCCTATTTCGTGCTAAGCCTGAGGTAGCAGAGCAGATAAAGGAACAAGATAAAGAGATGCTTCTATCTGTGACTGTCATTAGAAACCAGGTAAGAGCCTGACCCTAGAGTCTATCAGCATCCTTGGAGAGTCAGCCCTCAGTTGCAGATATTACAGGGGTTCCCCTCGAGTTTTTAAAGTAGATTTCTCTTGCAGTGTGGAAAGGAGCAGGGATTCCCTAACAAGAAGTTTCTCTTACTCCCTCTAGTTGGGTTCCTCACTTTTTCTGGGTCCCCACATAGAGAAAATTCTCCACTGTAGGGGATCTCTCAAACAATCGCTACACAGTGAAGGGAGCTGCCAGTGACAACAAAGATACCTATCTCCTTTAACACTTCAGCCATTCACCATTCCTGCTGCAAAGGATGGGGTTAAATACTGCAGAGCTGAAAGACTTTGAGTTAGAAAGGGCACGCATGTCATTCTCTTGTAGCCCAGAGATCCAGTTTTAGTCTGCTCTGATTCTCAGCCCCTTTTTCCTTATAAACACATCCCACTGACCCCAGAGAATAATAAGCTAATCAATACTGACTTTGGAGCTTCAGGAGGAGCAACCCACAATCCCAAGTCTTTCTTTCTCCTCAAAGTCTGAGCCATCCTTCAGCAGAAGGTATTATTTTGGCAGATTGAGAACACCTTAGGATGGATGCTGTTATAACAGGTTGTCTATTCAATTTTATAAAATTCGGTGAAGTCTTCAACAGCTAAAGACACTGTAATTCTCTAGGAGGGAGACTTCTTCCCCAGGGTCATAGAGACAGAAAGATTGAGGTGTTCCTCCAATGAGGAACTTTTAAGGCATCCTTGCTGATGTTTGTTTCTTCTACTGCTTTGCTTGAGCCTAAATATCTTTGGCTGCTTCTTTCATTGCTGATACTCCCCTGGATGCTGTAAAGTTATCAGTGCGATCCTTTTCCTCTGTTGTTGTGGCTAGAGGGCCCTGGTGGCTTCACCTGTAGTGAAGAGATTCCCACACCAAATCTTTGAAACAACCAGGCTTAGTGATGACAAGTTGTTTTGCAAGCCCATCAGAAAGGCAATAGGATAACACACAGGGGGGGAGGGGGGAAGCACAATTTCCAGCTCCAGAGACAGCTTTACTAGACAGAAGAGTTTGTTATTTCAGCTTAATTTCAGACAGTCTAGAAGATCATGAGTATGTGGACACAACAGATATAGATCTTAGCCAAGACCATATAGGGGAGGCAGCCATGCCTCAGACCCAAGTACCTTTGTGACAAGTAGACCAGCTGCCTGACACCAGTCACCCCCTCTTCCAACTATTATCAGAAGTGGCCATGTGCCATCGGATCTAATGGCAGGATAGCAACTGGGTTCCAGACATAGTCTCTGGGGGCTATGCAGTAGTTCAGAATTGCTTCTCCATCCTTTGTTCCACTTACAAAGTGCAGCACTGGTCCCATTGCAAGGACTGAGTCTCTCCGAGGTTCCACAGGGGCAGGAGAAATAATTTTGTCCCCATGCACTGGAACCGCTCTTCAGCCGCTACTGTAGACTTACGGATCCACAACTTCTGCTCTCTTTAGTGCCAGATCCATCAGGCTCCCTTGCACAACAATGTGCCAGCCCTCTCCATGGCAAGAGAGATGGGGTGCTTAACTCACAGAGAGTTCACCACACTTGCTCAGGCTCCCCATTGTGCACAAGTTCATAGAATTGTCCACTTGGATTGCTTTTAGTGTCAATCAATAACATTTATAAGACAAAGGCCTAGATTTTGATACAAAAACAACAAAGAGTCTGGTGGCACCTTAAAGACTAACAGATTTATTTGGGCATAAGTTTTCGTGAGTAAAAACCTCACTTCTTCGGATGATTTTGATAGGTGCTGAGCATCGCCAACTCCAGCTTGTGTCAGGAGATGCTCTGCATTTCACAGGAGCAGACCAAAAAAGGTCCCTTCCAGTTCTAGGAGATAGGATGTCTCCATTAATTTAATTTATTTATTTATAAAAGCTTGTCTCTGCTAGTATTAAATTGTGGGGAGGGTCTGCCACTGTAAGCCTCTCTCTCAAAATAAATGATATCATCATCATCAAATTCTTCTATTTCCTCTCCCAAGTGATGACAGCAGGGAAAAACTTTCCCACATGCTATCTGGAAGTGTTTTATTGGCCTGTGGAGGTCCTGTATGAGTAGCAATCACCACTTCCTGTTCCCATTACAGCCCTGTGTTTAGTGATCATCTAATCACTTCCTGTTTTCTCTATGGTTCTCTGTTGGATACATTCCAGCCTCAAGTAGTAACAGACCTAATTTAAAAAAAATCAAACCCTAAAACACCCACTAAAATAACTGTGGTTTTATTTTTACCCACGAGGAAATAAAAATTAGACAGAAGTTGGGAAGTGTTGTCTGAGAGTTATAAAATGAGTTAAGCAGTATTACTGCTGGAGAAGATTGCACTTCCTTATTAGTGCATATAGCTTGTCCGATGCATCCTGCCAGGTTGTACCATATTAGTATTGGCAGGCAGATTTCTGGGATCCAAGATGGTGAGTATAGTTATTGTGTTGTACCTAGCCTATAAGTAAATAGATGGGCTTTTTATCTCCACAGTACCTAATCTCTCAAGCCTTCTGTATGAACACTTAATCCTATTCTTTTTAAATGTCATCTGGAGGCTGCATTAGCAGTCCTGGCATTGACACTTGCCTTCTGAAATTTATGACACAGAGACACAATTCTGTCACGTGGAAAAATATTTTTTTTTACCCTTGAATAGCAAAAGAAGTGACTGTTCATCTGTGTCAGCTCTCCCTGACTCAGTCCTCCATCTCTCTTTTGCGTACAGCCACTTCAGCATTTCACTATAGCCTTGCAGCAGCAATGCTACAGTTAAGGTTGAGGTGGCACTTTCCTTCTGAAGCCTTTCTTCTCAGACGCTTAGACCTTTCCCCGAAAATTATCTTTCAGGGTGAAATTTCTCATGCTTGCTCTCTACCAAGAAATAAATGTATGTATAAGTGGGACACTTACATTTTTTCACCAATGTTTCTCTGGAAGGGATTGGATAATTCACAGCCATCATAGCTGGCATGTTTATATGTCCAGAAAGAGGATGAATGCCTTTGCCTTGTTTTAAAGAAATCATATGAAAATTGCTCACTGAGAGCCAGACCGTGTCTTGGTTCTACATGGCCAATCAAGGGCTTAGGAAGGAGTGAGGACTTCCCCCTCGCTCCCCCTTGTAGTACCCACATTAAGACTTTTTGTGTCATGGCACTGGGTGCTTGGAGGTGATCAGGACTTGAGTCTGAGATGATTTTCCCTGGGAGCAATTGGGCCAGGAGGGCCAGGGAGTAAGAGGATATATGGTAGGATTAGAATTCAAAATGACCGTGACAAATTGGAGGATTGTTCTGAAATAAGCAAGGTGCAACCCAGTAAATACAAGTACAAAGTACAGTAAAAATTGTTTTATCCAGCACTTCACCAACCAGAAAGCTCTATAAACTGGCATTTCTGATCTTAATTGATCCTTGAAATTCCGGTTTATAGTCCAGGTGGCGCGGGGCCAGCAGGAGGTTGGGGCGTAGGCTCTGGGAGGGAGTTTGGGTGCGGGAAAGGACTTGGGACGTGGGAAGCAGTGTGTGGTGCCGGATCCAGGGGCTGC
This sequence comes from Trachemys scripta elegans, assembly GCF_013100865.1. Classification (NCBI taxonomy): domain Eukaryota; kingdom Metazoa; phylum Chordata; order Testudines; family Emydidae; genus Trachemys; species Trachemys scripta. Next base: position 107,633,528 of record NC_048301.1, on the reverse strand, counting down.
TCACCTCGGGCGGCTCCCCGCAAGCGGCAACCTGTTCCAGCTGCTCCTATGAGGAGGTGTGGCAGGTGACTCTGTGCGCTGCCCCCGCCCCACCCTGAGCACTAGCAATGCAGCTGCAGTTGGCTGGGAACTGCGGCCAATGGGAGCTGTGACGGTGGTGCCTGCGGGCGGAGGCAGTGTGCAGAGTCACCTGCCATGTCTCCTCTTAGGAGCAGCCTGAACAGGTCGCTGCTTATGGGGAGCCACCCAAGGTGAGCGGCCCCCGGATCTGGCACCCCGCATCCCCTCCCACACCCCAAGTCGCTGCCCCGAGCCCCCTCCCACACCCAAACTCCCTCCCTCTTAGTTAACCGGCATTTTTCACTTACTGGCACCCTCCATTCCCCCAACATGCTGGACAAAACAGCTTTTACTGTATTACACTTAGGAGGGAAATATCAAATGCACAGCTACAAAGCAGGGCCTAACTGCCTGGGCAGTAGTACTGCTGTAAAGGATCTGGGGGTTTTAGTGGATCACAAATTAAATATGAGCCATCAATGTGATGCAGCTGTGAAAAGGCAAATATCATTCTGGAGTGTAGTAACAGGAGTGTCGTATGTAAGACACGGGAGGTAATTGTCCTGCTCTACTTGATATTGGGAGGTCTTAGCTGGAGTATGGTATCCAGTTTTGGGCACCACACTTTAGAGTCCAGAGGAGAGCAACAAAAATGAGAACACTTTTAGAAAAGCTGACCTATGTGGAAAGGTTAAAAAAAACCTGGGCATGTTTAGTCTTGGGAAAAGAAGACTAGGGAGAGGGACGGACCAGATAACAGTCTTCAAATATGTTAAGGATTGTTATCAAGAGGACTGTGATCAGTTATTCTCCAGGCCCGCTGCAGGTAGGACAAGAAGCAATGGGCTCAATCTGCATTAAGGAATATTTAGGTTAGATGTTAGGAGAAACTTGCTGACTGTAAGGATAATTAAGCACTGGAATAGGCTTCCATGGGAGGTTGTAGAATCCTAGTCAGTGGAGTTTTTTAAAAGCAGGTTGGACAAAAAACTGTCAGGGATGATCTAGTTTTACTTGGCCCTTCCTCAGCACAGGGGGCTGGATTAGATGACGTCTTGAGGTCCCTTCCAGCTCTATATTTCTATGATTTATGGACCCATCCTCCAGACACTAACACAGTTCCCCCTGATGCGCCCTTGGGAGGGAGGCTCCCTATGTACCTTAAGGCTGCACCTTAAAGACTCAGTCTCTAGTCCTCAGAAGGTAACTTTATGGACCTGATTTAGCAAAACACTTAAGCATGTGCTTAAGTGCTTTGCTGAATTGGAGCCTAAGCATGTATTAAAGCATGATAATCAGCATCTTTGCACATATATTTTTCACCGACTAAAGGGAAGGAGGAAGAGGAGGCTTTGGACCTGGTAAAGTTTCGGACCAAGAAATCTTACTTTGTTTCATCCAGCCAGTTTATATACTTACAGAGCTTTAGCGTTTCCTGATCCTTCTCCTGCAACAATAACCTTCCTTACCTTGTCACCTGAAGAGTGACTTGTACAGTTTTAAAGGTAGTGTTGTAACGTTCTGGTTGCATAGCAGAGGCATGGATGCTGTGTGAGAGTTGCAGTGCATTGCAAGTGAAGAGGCAGAAGCAGAATATTTGACACAGTGCACAACTGGTGGTGTGAATATGTCTGATTTGAACTAGTTTCAAAAGATAATCAGGGGTAGTTCTGGACAGTACTCAAATGGAAGACCTGTAAGGTTTAAAAAAAAGTCTCTGTTATACATGTATCTTTTGTTCCCTCTCTTTTATTTACAGGTCTCAGATAGGCCTATTGGCAGAGAAAGCAGATTTACCTTCAGTTCAGTAGGTTGCTTTACTGCTTTTGGAATCCTAGGTCCTTGGTTCAATTTCTTGCTGGAATGGATTCTTCACAAATAAGAATAATCCTTCATTTGATGTTTACTGTCTTGGTTACCTTTCAGAATTCTTCTTTGTCTACATCTGGCTTTGCCATTTTTATTTCATAGTGGAATGCACTTATTCGTGAGTGGTTTTTATTATAGTTATGCTTGAGATGGCATTTTCATTCTAAATCTCTATTTCAGTGGCCTTTTAACATTCCAAAACAAATACCTTTTGTCGCTGTGTTTCATGCTTATTCTCAGCACAAAGATGAAATTGTGTTATCTATATTTTATTTATTTATGGAAAGTTTGAGAAGAGTCTGCTTGGCTATTTTGAAGGCTCAGTCCTTCAAATAAATGCATGTGCAGTTTTTGATAGTACTGGACAGTCTTTTATTATGCTTGCATAGTACTTAACATGATGTGGGCTTCTAAGAATTACTGTGATATAAGTAATGTATTTTTTTCTCTTTTTAGTGTTGGTGATTTAAACAAACAAACAATAATTGCTAAAAACGACATTAGTGCAACATTAAGAATGAGATTTTAATTGCAGAAAAGGATTGAAATTCAGATTTAAAGTTCTCACAGCAGCGTCAACTTTGCTTCTTCAGCCTTGCCTATACTAGTATAGCTGTAGCTATGCAGGCAAATTCTCCTAGTGGAGATACAGCTTATACTGGTTTCTCCAAATGCAATAAATTATACCAGCAAATTGACCGTTTTCTTGTTATACCTGCGTCTACACTAGGGCTCTTGCTGTCAGACCTGTTTGGTCAGGAGTGAGGGGGAAAAAACTTAAGCATAGGTCAGGCCTTAAATTTTATTTTACAACAACATTTTTCATTCGCCTAACGTATATGGAATAATATAATATGCTACATTCTAAACACAGAGAGACAAGCTGGATGAGGTAATATCTTTTATTGGACCAACTTCTGTTGGTGAGAGAGACAAACTCTCAAGTTACACAGCGCTCTTCTTCAGGTCTAGGAAAGGTATTAGAATATATGCTGACTACTTATGCTAAACTAAGGGACTATTTGGTGAAGTCCCTTAGAATATGTGCTAACTTCTTATACTAGACTATCTGTTCGATCTTGTATTTAGCTGTGACACTCTGAATACTTTCCCTAGACCTGAAGAAGAGCGCTGTGTAGCTCAAAAGCTTGTTTCTCTCACCAACAGAAGTTAGCCCAATAAAAGATATTTTCTCACCCAACTTGTCTCTCTAATATCATGGGACTAACACTGCTACAACAAACTGCATACAACATTGTAAACATCTAAGGTTATACAAATCAAAGAAGGTGAAGTTAAAACATAAATAATCAAGCCCCATTTAAACCTATTTACAAAGCTTTCCTTGAAGAGCAATACCAATAAGTGCAGTGCCTCTTATAGGCCCTGATTCTGCAAAGCATCTAAGCACATAATTAACTCCCATTGAAGTCAATGGACATTTATTAATGTTTAAGGACTTTGCTGAATCAGGACAGGATTACTCACTTGCTGTAAATGAAGCACATGCCTTTGCTGAATCAGAGCCAAATTGCTGACTAATGTCACATTGCCCAGTGTTATCAGATTATTTAATAAAAAATCCCATACGTGTGTCAGAGAGATTTGGGGAGTGAAGGAGTGAAAGCTGCTGTGTGAGTCTCTAACTCTGACTGTCTTGATGTTAATTGTATTAAAATCTCAAGTGTCACATTTACATAGTCATTGAATTTAATCTTTCTCCCTCACACACTTCATGTAGCTTACTAGATATACCATAGATAGATGCACCCATTCATAATCTCTTTTTGTGTGTGTGTGTGTGTGTGTGTGTGTGTGTGTGTCTATATATATATATATATATGACACACACATATATACACACACACAATGTGCTTAATTTTATATATATATAAAAGCAAGCCTTATTTTTCATCTGGTTAGTTTCACAAATACACTTTCCCCTCCTTCTTTTTAATTGTTAAATTTTGAGTTTTGAAACTGCACAACAGAACCTAGAGGATCCAGTCAAAAATCCTTGAGAGAGCATCTTGTATACTGTTAAAATCCTGAAATATGGAGCCGTGTAGCCAGGCAGTGAAATTGATCAGACAGGCAACTGGGAGTGAGTGCCATCATCAACCGCTGCCATTAGTGCAATGTGCCCATGTTTAAATAACTTGTAAGTTGATTTCCTTTGTTTAGGATTTTATAAAAATTGTGATAGATGGCACATTTCTGGAAATTATAAATTGCCTTTAAATGTTCTATAGACTATAATTTGGGAAGAATCGTTCATGTACATATTTTAGAAGGCACTGGTAGTTCAGTGTGAAAAGGGCCAGTCCTGATAACCCCTACCCATGCTTTTGGCTCTGTTCTCATTAATGAGAGTATTGTTTATTATTTCTAGTGCCTGTGGGTCTCAAATGAGATTGGGAAGGGACACCATTGTGCTAGGTAATATACAAATATATATTGAGACAGTCCTTGCCCCAAGGAGCTTACATTTAAAGTAGTCAAGACAAACAAAGGATGGGCATGAAAAATTAGTATTATCTGAATTTTACAGATGGAAAACTGAGGCACAGAGAGATTAAGTGACTTGTCCAAGATCACACAGGAAGTCTAGGGCAAGCTGGGAGTTGAACCTAGATTTTCTGAGTCCCATTCCGCTGCTTTAACTGGAAGACCATCCTTCACATGAATAAGAAGTGTAAAATTGGACCCAAAATGTTGATATTTTAAAATAAGAATGTTATGAATTCCGCTATGAATTACCATGATTACATGATTTTTACTTGTGAACGTCAGTGAAAATAGTTTTGGGGGGCATAGAGTAGAGAGCATTGAATTTAAATATTTCCCTGCAAGATCGGAAGTCCAGCCTAGTGAATAAAATTTAGTATAAAATCAATATGACGCTTGCTATTCTATTTTCGTTGTCCAAGTTGAGTGAAATGTGATAAAGAATCAAATAACAGTCAGTAAATAGTAAAAAATAATTTAGAGTTTTAATATTTTTTCCATGTTAATATTGTCCTGGGATGGCAGTAGCAGAAGGCAATTTATTTTTAAAATACAGTTTTTTATCTCATGCGTGTTTTATTGCTAATGTGTTTTGTGGGTTGAAAACTTGTAATAAAAAAATAACATTATGGAAAAAACCCTAATGTCCTAACTGAGCTTCAGCCCATCCTACAAAGGGGCAGTAAAGGATTTTTCTATCCAGCCCTGATCAGCAGGACTCAATTAGTTGAGGCAACTACATCAACAACAGAAACTGGCAGCACATCATCATCTTGGCTGCCAATCAAATAAACAAGCAAACCCTAAAAAAAAACAGAGAGAGAGAGTACACGTATGGTAGTTTGAGAAGCTTTATACCAGTAATTAAAAGAAAATGATTAAGTTTTGGCCAAAGGGTCTTTTTTATTCCTGACACAGAGAGAAAGGGAAGAAAGAAAATGCCTACTTTAAATGAGGATTAGGCCAGAAGGAAGTGTTGATAATGTTGGGTCCCCCCCCCCCCACCCCCCGAAATGATGAGATCTCCAGAGGCTGAAAAGCCAATCACTGCTGTAAGTGTATCATGTGCTGTTACTGAAGGCAGGACTGTGGTAACAGTTCTAATGCTAAGATAAGAGTTCTTAATGCAAGGTGGCAATTCTCTATGTTGTGGTTAGCCAGCCTGCTGTGATGGGGTTAATAAAAAATATCACTTGAATTTGCCACTATGTCAGAACATGGTCACGGAATGAAGAGGCCTTTTATTTCACTGTGCACTTTCATCATGAGGCTAAGTTACATAACCGCCTGTGACTTTCGTGCTGTTGCCAAAAATGTCACAGCACTCTGGCTACGGAGGTTGTAGAAATCCTAGTTGCAGGTGCTGTGGCCCAGCTGTGTGCTTAAAAAAAAAAAAAAAATTGAAATTTGCTGCTCTGGTCTGGCAGGGGGCAGGGCTGGCTAAGGGGGAGAGCATTTTGCAGCCTGCATGAGCGCTCCTCCCAGCATGGGGTTGGTGAGTGCCACAGGGAAGCAGGGGGAGGGAGAGTGGATCTGTGGGTAGGTTTTTTGGGGGGGATCCTGGAACTAGAGTTTTTGTCGGGGTGCTGCAGCACCCCCAGGTTTTAGGTGGGTCTCTGCTCCTGGGGTCAGGTCCGGCTGCCAGCTACCAAGCCCTGTGCGGCAGGGTCCCGGAGTCGGCGTGTGGCCCTGTGCTGCAGGGTCTGGGTCTGGCTGCCTGGCCCCGGACGGTGGGGTCTGGATCCGGCTGCTCTGCCCCGGGTGGGGGGGAGGGTGGTCCTGTGGGACCGCGTGGGAGGGCTCAGGGTCCAGCGTCTGGCCCTGCTGCAGGGTCCGGGGTCCAGCTGCCTGGTCCCAGTGTTCAGGGCTCTCTGCTCCTGGCTCTGCTCTGGTTAGGGGTGCTGGGCATAGGGGAGTGGGGGGGGATTGGCAGGGGGCGCTGTGATTCTCAACCTGCGGCCCACATAAACAGGTTCAGAACCACTGAGCTACACTAAGTCATGGGTTCTCAACCTGGGGTTCACAAACAGGTACCAGGGGATCACAACCACCCTGCCTTTTCCGTTATTGCTAAATTAGACTGGGGCTTCAGATAGAAAGAAGGGGGACTATGTAAGGGGAAGGCTAACAACTACTAGAATAGGCTACTATGTGAACAACAGGGGGGCTGAAGCACATGGGAACCTAAGAAACAGCAAATTGTTGAAGCGGGTATGACCGTAAGGCAAAGTGGATACCAATGTAAGCTTCAACATTAGGGGGCTGACTCTTCATTGCCTCACACCCTGTGTTGTCACCTACACTGGTGCAAAGGGGGTGTAAATGACTACAGGAGCTGCAAGACACTGAAAATCCAGGTGTCTTCAGCTAAACAAAACAAAAGGCAAGTCTGAGGACTAGTGGAATGTGTGAGCACACAGGTAGCAAAGGGCAGTTGGTTCCTGTAGTGCTGACTGTGTTGTGTAACCTGACCATACACAATTCTGAGAAAGTAATGTACTGCAGGCCCTGTGAGCCTTTCCGGTAGCTGACTACAGGCCTGCTTTTATCCCTGGATCAGCAATCTGAGAAACTCACCTCTGGCCATATACTAATGCTATCAACTGTGCCATCATTATAGCATGAAGTTACTTAAGCTTAGTTACCTTGGGTATTGCGTGGAACTGTAGCCAGTTCCCTAAATCCAGCTCATGCCAGAGGATATATTGCAATACTAAAACATCAAACAGTTTGAGGTTCTCTAAGCTATTTGCTGGAGAAAAAGGGAGGGGGGGGAGTTTGGCAAGTTTACATATTTCTTACCATTTGTTCAAGCTCTGTGCTTTACTACCCAGAGGTAAGTAAATGCTGGCTAACATATTGCAGTGGTGTCACACAAGCAAAGGCCCCTTACTTCTGTTCATGTCCCAGGCTTCTGTGCTTACCCTCAGCAAGTATTAAGGTTAAACCCTGGGAAAGACAGATAACCAAACCAGGGGTATTATAATTTATGCAACTCTCTACAGTTTCATGTGTCTTTGACCCCAAAACCAGGCAAAAGTCGGTAGCTCATGTCTCTTTCACCCTGAGCTTTTGAGTTGGTTTGTGATCTCAGTGGATCCACATGAAACAAAATGAGAGAAAAGGTCACACAAACCATGTGAACAGAGCCCTTGAAAGACTCCTTCTCTAGCCCCACTCCCCCAGTTCTATGGCTGCACAGCTATTATACAGAATGGCTGTTATATAATGGAAAATAATCCCATGTTTTATAATGGTCAAAGAGAAAATACATGAAGGTTTCTCTCTCTCTCTCTCTCTTTTTAAAATCCCTTTAAACTGTTGCTAGGATTTAGTGTTCTATTTTAATACCCACTTCTGTCCTCCATCCCCACTCGACTGTGTCCCTTCAGGAATGATGGCCCCGTTCTTTTGTCAGATGCTGCATTCATTTCAGAGTTCCGGTATGGATTAATGCCTTTTAGGCAATAAGGCGAGTGCTGTCTGTTGAGGAATATAGTGACTTCAGTGGGACTTAAGAGTATGTTGTCCTGAAATGGGATGCCTTCCTGAATGAGGGGTGTAAGGAAACAGTATAAAATAAAATGCTTAGCAGAATAAGAGTGGTTCAGAACCCTTTGTATTTTTGGCAGCTGAGTTAGGCTCTGTTTCTGTTCTAATTTATATCAATAACAGTTTTGCTATTCGTTTCAGCAAGAGATGCTTATATATTTCATGGTGGCTTGGTTACATCACTCTTCAATGTAATTAATAATGTTGAGGTATGATATAATGTGTTATAGGAGGTTCTCTTCCCTTCCAGTTGAACTTGATGAATCATTATAGAATGCTAGAAATGGAAGATGAAAAATTCTGTTAGGTCATCTTGCCCCTTCCCCAGAAGCTAATGCAGGATTGTTCCCTAAAGTGTAGTCTCCAGAACAGTATGTGGTCCAACTTTAAATGCTTGAACAATAGGGATTCCACCACTTCCCTTGGAAGATTGTTGTTCAGTCTAATAGACCTTGCTTGTAGGAAATAGTTCTTGATATTCAATCTAAATTTTCTTTTGCTGAATTTCATCCCATTAAACTGAGTTATAACCCCAAACCTCACTAAATAATTCCTCTCCTTTGCCCCAACTCCCTGCTGCTTGCACCCATCAAATACTTGGAATTGATTTGCAATATATTTTGGATGCAAATAACTGTAAAATGGTAAAGTTGCTAAATCCTTTAAACAGCTAGGCATCCAATAGGAAGGGATAATGAAAACTCACACATTGCTGAAACCTTCTGTATTAGGTGCAATGACACATGGAGAATATAATAGGAATCTGAGTGGAGTGTTCTAATACCCCTTAGTAGTTTTAAAATAAAGATTCTTGAAGCAGAAAGAAGTTAATATAACTGAAAATCCCATTTTGTTCGTTCACATCCCCCTTTCTTCCCCCCCCAATATCGAATTTTCTACCCTTTGTCCTCTCCTCCTCCCACTATCCTCTCCGTTCCTACCCCGCCAGATAGGTAAGCTGCTGAATAGAAATATTTTAATGGTGATGCAGAAGCTTTGTCTTGTTTACAGATACGATGTTATAGGCATTTCACCAAGATCCATCTTGTGCTTCCTTACCTATGTCAACAATGGGAAAAAAAAAAAAAGAAACTGCCTTGGTTTTGGTCTTTGCAAAATCTCACTATGTTAAACAGTGAATTTAGGCAGAGTTTCACCATGTGCAATGGCTTTGCCTGCCCCTCCAGGACATCTACAGTTAGAAACTTCTGTAATTACAAAGACTTTTTCTTGATGTCCGTTTGGTCCAGTAAGGATTTTTGTCTTTCTGATTTCGCCTTTTGTAACAGGTTCAAAACCTCCCCAATTTTATTATGATTCCTACCTCTCCCATAGTATTTTTATACCTTACAAGTTGAACATTTCTCTTTTCCCAATGGCAAAGACTAGAAAGGAAATAAAGCGTGAAAATAAACATGAAAAATAATATATCCCCCGGGAATTTCCTTCCTTCCCTGGCTGTGGTCCCCTTGCACTTGAAGGAAAATGTCAGGGATACCTCTCAGTTGAAAATATTGCCATTATTGTTGTAAGCAGCACATTGCCATCTAAAGCAGAAGGTCACAGGTTCAAGTTTTTTCCCATTTCCAGTGAAATGCAGTTGAGTGTCCATCACTAAGTAGGCAGAGAAAAGGAGCCTACCAGACTTCCTGCTGTGGCAGATTATCTGCCCTCGATTACAGAGTGAGATGGTGACAGTGGCTTTCAAAATGAAATGTGAAGGGGAGGGAATTAGAGGCATCCTGCAGAGATGTGTCACTGGACTTCCACCAGAAACGTAATGAGTGCTTGCATTAAACTGCTTTAAAGTGCCGTGCATCTCTGCTTAAAGGCTGTGTGGAGCATGGCTATGATTTCTGTGCATAACAACATAGCTGGGAGAGGGAGGAGTGCTGAACTATTAGGGGTATGAATTCTGTCCTTTACCAACTTCACCCTCCAAAAATGCACATTTGTGGAAAACAAAAGTGGCAGTGATGCCCTTTGCTCTTCATAGATGTATTTGAACCATTGTTTCTAAGTCCTGTGCCTGGTGTCCTAGTCTATTCTCTAAGCCCTGATTATACTTAAAATTTAGATCGATTTAGCTACTTCACTTGTGGGGGGGGAGGGCTGAAAAGTTCCACATCTCTGGACACCATAGTTAAGCTGACCTAACCCCCGTGAAGGCATGGTTAGGTTGACTGAAGATTTTTTCCATTAACTTAGCTGCCACTTCTCAGAGTGGTGGATTAACTACATTGATGGGGAAAAAACCCTTCTGTGGATATAGGAAGTATCTAGTCTACATCAGAATAGCTGCAGCTGTGTTGCTGTAGCACCTGTAGTGTAAACATGCCCGAAGGAAAGATCCTTCCCAAAGAGACCTACTTCATGCTCCAGTATATTGACATAAAACTCCAATATGGCCCTTGAAAAACACATTCATAGACTGAAAGGTGAGGTCCCATAGAAAGTTGTAATTAGGCAGAATTTATTCAAACCTTACCAGTCTAATTATAGAAATAAATCTCCCATGTTGCTGAGCTAATTTTCTTGCTCGTCTGCTTCCTCTTGGCCAGTATTGTTATTAGTGTATCTTGCAGTCCCCGCCTGAAGTTGTTCACAAAGATATTTAGATTGTGAACCGGTTTAAATTCTACACCATTTTCCCTGCATCTGATGTCTGGCAAAGTTAAAAACAGGAGATCTTCTATGCTCATTGGGAGAGCAAAAGGGTACAACAAAACTAGGTTGTACCTGATAGAGTACTGTGTCGTTTTGCAATCTGAATGGAACGATAGTGGATTTATAGCTTAGTGGAATCCATAGCTTTACCTGCTATTTTGCTGTTGTAAAATGTAAGCAGAGTAGATAACAGTATTTTTGTTTTGTTTTGAAGTGTTACTGAAATGAGACTGGTTTAACTATGGGTATGAAAGGTGTCAGACCGTATCAGTCTCTGTGTAAGTGGCTCTGTAGAGTTGCATATAGATACTTGCTCAATGACTTGCATGTCATATTTGCATGGCTAACTTGTCAGAATCAGTTTCTGCTACCCTCAGCCGCAAAGCACTAACCCGGCTCATGAGAACTGGGCTGTTGTCTTCCTGCTTTGTACATCATTGCCAATAGCCAGATGACTGGGGGGTGCGTGGGGAGAGCAGTTTGGGATTCTGAGTGATGATTGCTGTTTGGGATACAGGCAAGCAAGAGAGGCTCTGTTTGGGAGAGCTAAGGTTTGATCCTACAAGGGTTGAAAGAACTAAACAACTTGATAGGACTATTTTGTTTTTCTTCTCTCTTCCACACACATTTCAGTTCCTGTTATGTAAGGTGTTGATATGACTTGTAGGAAGGAAGGATGGCCTTTTGGTTAAGGTACTGGCCTGGAACCTGTCAGGTTGGGTTCACCTGCCACTAATCCTCTGTACAGCTGTGTTAAACTCGGTTACAATTGTTAAGCAGCTGCTTTTCAAATGCTGCTCATGTGGAAAAGCCCCCAGAGGAAGGGGGTCTGATAGAGAGGGAGAGAAGCTACACCCTAGATCATTTCTTTGGGAGGGTTGGGGGAAAATATCTGACAGATTTTGCTCCCTTGCAGAAAGGGTTGGCTGTTGGGTTCCCAGAACCTATAGACCAGGGGTTCTCAAAATGGGGGTCGGGACCCCTCAGGGGGTCATGAGGTTATTACATGGGGAGTCGCAAGCTGTCAATCTTCACCCCAAACCCCACTTTACCTCCAGCATTTATAATGGTGTTAAATATATAAAAAAGTGTTTTTAATTTATAAGGGGGGGGTCGCACTCAGAGACTTGCTATGTGAAAGGGGTCACCAGTATAAAAGTTTGAGAGCCACTGCTATAGACCTTGTGCCTCCACACCGGCTCTGAGCTCCCTGCCCCACTTCCAGGCTACTAGCTGTGTGGCTCCATTAGACCTATGCTTTCTGGGTTACCCCCACCCCTTGAATCCTTCTGAAGAAGAGTATGGAAGAGGCCCTATGCTAAAGGTAATGTAACTTAAGGCTGCGTTAATTTTTCAAGAGATTGTCAAGACAGCCCATATGTGTCCCTCCTAGCCCTGCTGCCAGTTTGACACTGGCCCTATAGTTACACATTTGCAGTTCCCTGGAACATGGAGGATGCCCCAGAGTCACTAGAGAGGATGTGGTATGGAAGTGGCTGACTCCACTTCCATGCAGGAAGGGAAAGCTCTGCACATATAGGGGACCTTCTCAGCACTTACCCTGTTGGAGTGAAAACAGTCCTCTTTCCCCCACCGGTTTGTTCCTGGTACTCATTTAGGGTAAGTTTTTCCTACATCTACATTTGTTCAGCTCTAGAGCTGTAATCAGTGCTTTTTCTTAGGGCCCTGGGGAAATATTTGGAGCACACAATAAGCCATGTGATCTTAAAGGATAGTAATGCTTTGATATATCTATCTATATATCTATCTATCTATATAATAATTTTGATATATTCTAAAACAATAGGGAACCAGCTCATTGAACTCTGGACTGGGTGAATGTTCCCTATCCTGTAGTTTTGCATGGAACGTAAGAGCCTCTTCCTAGGAGACTAACTTTTGTTAGGCTTGACCTACTCTTGAAAGTTATATCAGCATAGCTCTGGTCGGGTGTGAAAAAGCCACGCCCCTGACAGTATATTACGCTGACACAATCCCAGTGTAGACCTAGCCATGTCAATGGAAGAGTGCTTCCATCAAGGTAGCTAGTTTTGTTTCAGGAGGTAATTATCCTACACCAACAGAGAGAGTCCTTCCACTGGTGTAGGCTGCATCTACATGAAGGGACTATGCTGGCATAGCTATGCTGACATACAGGTACAGTTTCCATAGGGTAGATATAGCCTTAGATTATTCTGTGGTAACGCTTGGATTGTTCAATTGCAAAGTTGCACTGGAGGAGAAAACATTTTGCATCTTAATAAAATTAACTCTTCATTATTTCATGTTATTGTTTATTTTATATTTCACTCCATTACAGCATATATTCTGCCCTGAGTGTGTTTCAGTTTTTATTATAGACTCTCCTGGTTCATCCAAAGGTAGAACCACTCATCTGTGAGGTGCAGTCCCTTAGCCTGATCCAGAAGTGTAAATGTGATGCTCTTTGTGGAACTTTGTGGAACACTGTGTCACTTTATATTGTAGAGTACTATCAAAGTTTGATATCTCTTAAGTGGAACAAGTTATGCATTAATATTAATCATCATGAGCGTTGGTCCCAGCTTTGCTTGCAATTGCACTAGTTTTAATCGGGGACGATTCTATTGCCTTCAATAGTGATATTCTGTGTGACAAGCGCAGAGCATTGTCTTGTGCCTGGCAAATGACTCAGGTTTACACAGGTGCTCTAAGAAGGACAGACCATAAAAGCAGCTACTCCAGGAACAGGAGGAAGAGACTGACTCTGAGAAGTCTGGGCTCTAAACTCAGGACTGTGGATCTGAGTTAGGATCCCCGTGCTGGGAACATTTTTTGTTAAATATCATATGTTTTGTTAACTGTTCTTTCTATGTCAGGCAAAGTTTTCCCTGAGAAAGAGACATGACTTGCCGGGCCTACACTGGGCTTTTTGTTGCTGAGTTGCTTCGCTAGCCAGATTTACATCACTGTAGAGTGAGAGTAGAAGCAGGCTCATATTCTATGGGGTTTATATCTGGGCATTTATAAACACTTGGATAAATTCCACCCTGCCATTTGTATTTGCTCCTTGACCACATCTTTGCAAGGAATGTCTTTGTTTTGCAGACACTCTATTTCCTTGTGAATATCACTAACAGAATCTTCTCACTACAGACCAAGGCCCTCTTGGTTAACTTCAAACACTTACATACTTACTTTAAACATTGATTTCAATGGAACTGAAGCACATGCTTAAACTTGCTTTGAGTACTTTGTTGAATAGGGATGAACTTAAAGACGTGATTAAGTGCTTTGCTGAATGGGGGGGTCTAAATCCTTCACTGACATCAGTAGGGCCAGAACTTGGTCGAAATGGCTCAGATCCCCAAACTGCCCCCACCCTTGAACTTTTCAGATGTGGATCTGAAACCCTGGCTTTGTTTTTCTCAAAACCACCCCCACCCCCCACATTTACAAATCATTTATCTAAATTCCTCTGCTACCCTCTTTCAACTTCAGTGGTTCTGGTCAAATAGGACCTAAGTCTGAATTCCTTCTGTCTTTGATCCAAGCTTTTAACAACCAAAATTTAACTGGAGCGTTCTGCAAAGCCAAAATCGCCCCATGCCCCTTCCCAGCACCAATTTTGCTCATGTCAATGTAGATTGCATCAGAGAAGAGTGCCTGGCACACCGTGCTTGAATTACATCATAAACTGAACTCCAGTTCAGTCTTCTGGAATGTACAGAGGCTGCTGAGGTAATCATAATAACAAAAGAATCCGCGGAGAGTCTGAATTCTTTTCTCATCCCTTCCTCCAGTGAAACTGTGAGAGATCCAGCAGTTCTGACTGATGTACAAGATTCATGCTGCAGAGGGCTGGAGGGGAAAATTGCATTTTGGTCAGAACGTTGGAAAAGTTGTTATGCATAAGGAGCGGGCGGAAGAAGTCCCTACCGCATACTTCAAAGAGTTTTCCCTCTGATTTATGAATATCTTTTTAAGGGAACAAGAACAACACTACTACCACAAACACGAATTCTCACAGAGTTAATAAAGGCCCTTAAGCCTCTAGTGTATTAATTAGTGTAAAGAAAAGCAAAATTTGCATTTATTTTATTTGTAATTAAAATTGAGAAAGCATCTGAAAATTACATTTTAAAGGCTTCTTTTGAATTTTACAGGCCGTCCTGCGTGCATATTTTCTCCTTCGTTTAATTTTTGAATTGATTTTTGAGTCTGAATCGATGCTGCAGTTCGAACTTTGCATGCATTAGTGTAAACTCTACACTGCAGAGAAATAGGGCTATTTTTTTTCTTTTATTATAGGTGTTGCAGCAGGTGTGTATGTGTGCAAGATAAACTGAGATTTGAAACTCTGAGGCTATAGCTTTCTTCTTTGACACATACGCAATAATTATTATTTAGCATTATTATAGCTCCCAGAATCCTCAGCCATTGACCAAGACCCCACTGTGCTAGGCACTGTACGGTCACAGAACAAAATGGTCTGTATGGTCCCTGTCCCAAAGAGCTTATAATGTAAAATTTTTATTACTTTGTGACAGGATCAATGAATTTTATAGAGAGAGATTTCAGATTTCCCTCTTCCAAGCAAGGGGAATAAAGGGAGAAATTGTGACTGCATAAATCACACTTCATTCTCTGATCTGCTATGTGCCTGTCCCTTTCTCAGAGAAGTTTGTAAGGTTACAGTCTAACTTCAAGTTAGCAGAAAGTTGCAGGGACCTGTTTCTAATGGGGTCATTCTAAGGATTTTGTCAGATATGTTGGTTCTAATTAGAGCCAGTTAAATGCTGCAATAAATGTTGTGCCCCTGTTAGATGAATCGGGCCTGGCTCATCCTTTCTCACTTCAGCATCAGAACTGCCCTGCATTCCCTCTTTGTGGATATGGGTTGCTACTCAGGTTTAATTGGATTTATGTAATAATCCTGGGGATCCAAGGGAGAAAAAATCAGGGAATTTGTTAGCTTATGGACTCAAACAGAATTCCAGTGGGGCTCTGACTGTAGCAATTTGTGAATTCTCTGACATCTTGCACATTTTGCAGAAAGGGATAAACACCCAATTGCTGGAGATGTGGGCATTCCCTGCGCTCCTTGAAACATATGGCATGGAACTGCCAATTGACTTAGATAACTAAATAAGATTTGAATTCAACAAACCTTAGTATTTGCAGTATTAAGGGAATTTCCTAGAGCAGGCATAGCAAAGTACTGCATACACTGAGGTAACTATATCTATTTATCTTAGGGGGAAATGGGCATATTTTTCAGTACTATCATTGTATTTTATGACAGGATCATTAATAATAACTTTGTACGGCTACATTTATAATAATGGCTGAGCTGAGATGACTTGGTTTGTTGTTCTTAGTGTATGAAAAGTCACACTTTTTTTTTTCTGTCTCTCTGGGCTCGTCTTTACCCTTCCTTCTTTTCTGGGTTAGTATATGAAGATTTACCTCTACCTCTGTCTTCCCTTCCCACCTCCACAAACACAGTTCTAGCAGATACATGAAGCTAATGGCCATGTACTTTGGTCTTCCATTGTTCTTTTCTACCTTTTTTCTTTTTATTAGTATGAATAAAATGAATCTGAAACAATAACACCTAATTCAGAAATTTCCCACAGTATTGGCTCAGATTTTAAAATTAACTTGTTTTAAACATTCTCAATTCCATCTTGGTTTTGCTTTCCATGAACATTTGAACAGAGTTCTGATTGTGTGCCTCGTGTAACCACTGGCAAGTGTGTGGTAGGGGTCCCCTTCTGAGCCAATCTGTAAAGGAGATGAGTTGTTGCAGCCCCCAGCTCCAGACTGTGGTTCTTTAGCTCAAGCTACTGCAGCTCATGCTTTTAGCTCTGGAGGGCCCTTGTGTGTTGGCTGACATGTCGGATGTCACGTAATGGGTAGCTTGTCTGAGATTCGAACTGCTGTGGACTTCAGATATTTGGGCCTAGCTTCCTTTGATTGAATAAGTATGTAACCCACTCTTGCATGTATATTACAGGTCCACCTCTGTGCCAATCCACAGAGTTGTTACAGACTGGCTCTTTAGCTCTGGAGGTCTTTAGCTCAATTCATGCTATGTTGGCCAAGATGGCAGCCACCACACGTAAATATTTAGGCATTTTTTCACCAAGTGGTCTGCTTTTTCTGGGATGTAACACAGCAGGGGGACAGGGATCCCCAAAGTCCTTTCTAGAGCCCTGGAACAGAAGCAATTAAATGAGCTAGAAAAGGGTCTGAGTAGTAACCCCAGGCATGTACAATGAATTACTTTGTGATAGTGATAGAGAATTACAGACCAGGAAATGCAATAACCCACTTGGGATATTTTACACATGATGAAACACTGCTTGACATAGTGTGTGGGTTAGGGTTTCAAAATCTCTTGCTGGAACTCTGGCACATAGGTGATTAAACAATTCTACCAATGATCTGACCATACCTTTGCATATATGACTGTCCACACACGCGTAGTTACTTTGTGTGAAAGTTACAAGAGAAAAATACATTTATACTCCGCATTCAGCCAACAAATCTTATAGTAGCTTCATTTTTCTAGAACTGATGCCTTGGGCAAGGTCTGGGTGACTCAGAAAGGAAAAGGTTTGAAATATTATAAAAATCCCAAACCTTGCTTATCTGTTACCTCTCTGTAAAGTGCTCTCTCTCCCTGAGATGCCCAGCCTCAGTGACATCTTTAAGACATGCTTCTAATGTTAAGAGTTCTGCTTATCCAGTTTGGGAACAGACCGATTCCTTACGATTTACATAACCCATCACAAATAACCAACGTAGTCTGAATTTCAAAAACTGAGTATCGAATACTTACAACAGTGTTTGTAATTTGTAGAATAATTAAAAACCCAGACTGTGATACCCGTACTCCTGTTGAGTAGAATCTTACTCCACAAGAGGTCCCATTGACTTCAGTGGGGTTGTTAGTAGAGGAAAGTGCTAGTCAGTGTGGGTAAGAGTATCACATCCTAGCCTTTTGCAAGTAACTTCTTATAATCAGAGGAAATTATGATCTGCTACTAGACATTCTGCAAGGAAGATGACAGGCTGAATTCATTGAGTACATTATTCACTGTAAATGATTCTCTCAGCTCTCCTGACCCACTGACTATGTGATGATATCAGTGATTTCTGGGTCAAGTAGTCATACGCATACTGTGTGGGCAGGCAGAACAAATCTGCATATTTTTTATTGCCATGTGTGGCTATTTGTTTATAGTCTGTCTCTATAATGAATTTCTATCCTTGGAATAACAAGCATGTTCAAACTGACAAAGGCAGAGTTGTGACCTAAATGTTTTGCACTACCACATTCTTAGTTGGGCGAGTTTGTGGGTTTGTTTTTTAAGCTGATGTTAGGATCAAATGACCCTGTGACCTAAAATACAAGAGCCTTTGCATAAAGGAATGTTAATGCTGCAATATGTTTTAGGGGGGAAGACCCTATATCTGAGATGTTTACATTCTGTTGGATGTTTAATGTGCCATTAAGGTGCGTGCAATTCATTGAATGTCTGCTATTTTTAGAACTTGTCAGACACAATAGTAAACAAAAATCATGGGAAATGAGTCAAGATCCGGGATTAAGAGTACATTCAACAAAAAATTTGCAAATGTTCCTATAGGAGCTGGGGGTGTCATCAGCCTGGGTTAAAGGAAGTGTTGATATTAACTTCAGAGAGAAAATATAAAAAACTGAAAACATTTTTGTTATGTTTATTGAAGATGGTTGCTGTCATTTGTATTTCAGTGGAGGCTAGAGGCCTCAGCTGAGAACAAGGTCCCAAATGTGTTAAGTGCTGTATAAGCTTATAGTAAGAGATTATCCCTGCCCTGACGATCTTACAGTCTACATAGACAAGGCAGCCAAAGGGTAGGAAGGAAAACAAAAGCACGGAGGCGTAGTGACTTGCTGAAGGTCACGTTTTGAGCAAGGAATAGAATCCAGGTCTTCTGATTCTCATTCCAATGTTCTAGCTGCTTGACCACACTCCATCCCATTATTAATGAAGGAGTTCTTGTTATTTAATGCTTATATTATGGCAGTGTCCAGAGGGCTGGATCAGTATCAGGCCCTATTGTGCTACAAATATTGAGGCACTCATGGTCCCTTCTCTGAAGAGCTTATGATATAAGAAGTTCTGCTGTTGGATGAGATGATCATGAAATGCCTTGGCAGATGGAAGCTAGCACATGTGTACAGAAAAAGACATTGTAAAAGCATAAATAAAACAGAATGGATTTCTACATCCCACGGCCAGTCAAGTTTTGAATGTGTGGGTAAATTGTTTTTCAACATATACCTTAATATCAACATTCTGTAAATGTACTTCCATAGCAAGTGTAAACATAATCATTGTTAGGTGAGTGAAAAAACTCAAGATGTTAAACTACACAGCAAGAGCATATATGACCATACATTTATTCTCTATGCACTACTGCCTTTCTTTCAATGAATCCCTAAGTGTTTTACAGTATGGGTTCTCACCTGGAGGTGGTGGCAGTCATGACCTCCCTTCCTTTCTTTGGCCCCGATAGAACAAACCATCCCTGTTTAACAAAGCCATGCTTTATTTTAAGTCACATGAACTTGAATGGAATTTCAGCATGTGCTTAAGTGCTTTGCTGAGCTGAGGACTTTATGGCTGGATGGGATGGGGTCCCCAAACTATTTTCTGTTGTAACATGGGGTCATGGGGTGGAAAAGCTTGAGAACTGATGCTTTACAGTTGTATACTGAAATCATCCACCTCTTATATGATGGTGAATAGCAGGCATGAAGCAGTATAGTAGTTATCCTGGTGGCAGTTATGCTTAATAGGTATGGATCTAAATCAGGGCCTTTTAACCGAATATTTGGTGGTTCAGATAAAATGGACCTGGATCCAAGCCCTTGGCCCTACCCTCAAGGTTTAGAATTTGCAAAACCCAAATCCTCACAGGCAGTCCATAGCAAAATTCTCCATCACATTTCTTTGTCAGCACATTTGGGAGAAGGAGGCTGGGAGGAAGCGAGAGTGAGATCTTCCGCTCATCAGACAAAAATAACTTTTGCTCATAAGAGGTTTTAATATGCCTCTTTGATCAATTTCTGCTGACTTGGTTTTCAGGCCTTGGAACTACTACTATTTTGGGGAAGTAAAAATCTCCTAGGATTGAACGGCTACTGAGAGGTGAAGTGTGGTATGCTGAAAAACTGCAGTTATTTTTTCCCCCGTGATTATTTTTGGCCAATTCAGCACACAGTGGGACATTCAGCTGTCTAGGAAACTGAGCTGCATCGTCTCTTTCTCACTCATCCTCTGCTTATCAGATGAGTTGTTGTTTGGGCTAGTTTAGGATAATATGTATATGCAAAGATTTGAGGATAGATGGATTTTAGCCCAGTTACATGGAAGGTTGTGCAATTGAAGTCCTAGTTGCTTGTCAGAGGAAAATCCTTATTCCAAGTTGCCTGAAAGGATTTGAGTTTGAAGCAATTGGTGCTGGTTCTTGTTTTATTAGGATATGCAATGCTGCTTTCATTTATAGACAGGATCTAACAGGAAGTATTATTGTTTTGTTTTCTTGCAAGGAGCTTTAAGCTGCTCTGAAGCTGTCTGTTGTGTTATTGGGCCAAGAGCATGTGCTAGAGGATAGGAGCACTAAAGTGGAATGTGAAATGATTATAGATCTGCAGTCGTGGCAGGTGGGAGCAAGAGGGTGATGGGAGAGAAGCAGATTGTACTACTTATTTCCTATTTAGTAGCTTCCTAAGCAGAGGAAACAGAGATGGAGTTGGGGGCTGCTGGATGATCTCATGGTTATTTATTTAACGAGTGCATAGTCGGCTAGCCAAGCGATGGCATCTTCAGTGGCGTGATGCAGTTCTTCTAGGCCACCGCTGAACCTAGTCAGCAGGCATTCATTGACAATGTGCGTCATCGTCTGTGTTGCACCGCAGCTGCAAAAAGGGCTGTCATGAAGGCCCCAGTGATACTGGTTGGCTGCACACAGACCTTGCCCGGTCCGGAACCTGTTCAACAGGGACCATTGGCGATGGGGCAGGTCAAACCTAGGCTGGCAGATTGTGGGATCAGCGATGAGGGACTGGTTGGGGATTATAACAGATATCCATTGCTCTCGCCAGAGATTTTCCTCCCTAACATCCTGGCGTGGCGGCTGAGACCATAATGGGGCCATGTGATGGCAAACATGCAGCTGATGGTTTAAAAAGGTCATTGTGCAGTGACAGACTTGAGTTGGCGCATACCAATAACTTGCCAGTGGCAACCTCTCGTCTGATATGAGGAGGAGCAATATTGCTGAGAACTGGAAGCCATGGGAGTGGAGTCGGACGCAGGGTGCCAGAGATGATACACATGGCGGCATGTAACTGCGTATCCACCAGTTTGGTGCGTGACGATCGACTCCAAACCGGTGCGCAGTACTCTGCCACCAAATACGAGTTGGCAAGAGCTGACGTCCGCAAAGTTGGAGCACGAGCACCCCATGATGAACCTGCCGGTTTGCTAAGAAGATTGTTGCGCTTCTTAACTTTAGCTGTTGTCTTCTTCAGGTGGGCATGGTAACTCAGTGTGTGTGGTCTAAAGTCACACCTAGATAGACTGGTTCTAATTCATGCTTCACCTTCTAACCATTCAGATAAACATTCAGTTCTCGGGTTGCGCTGGCGTGATGAAGATGGAACAAACTGGAGACATGGTAAAAAGAACAGTTTGGTGGCTATCTCTGCTGCCTACTCACTGGCTTTTCTTCTTTTGGACCTTTGTCCAGAAAGCTTGAGCTTGGCAGATTGTTTGACCAAAAGGTGCTGCTCGCTGCTGCTGTCAAACAGTAATATTCAAACATTTTGGCAACTTTTGTCTGAGAGGGACGTTCTCTCACAGACGCTGGTGCGGGTGTGTTAATATTCCCTCTTACCTTTGGCTTACTAGAGAGAGGTTTCGGGTAGGGAAGGAGAACTATTCTAACTGTATGTTATGCCTTCTTGTTGCATTCATCTCACCTGTGCCAGTTTTACTGGTTTGGACCATCTCTATGGTTTGATCAGTGGGTTGAAATCATCAGTGTTTTCTTTTTACCTGAATAATTTGATGTTCAGCCCTGCTTAACAATCACAGAAATCATGGATGGAGCATAAGGAAATGTCCAGCAAACTGAGGAAGTGCTGGTGTCACAGTGGATTGGAAGGAAATCTCAATCAGTGCATTTGTTTTGAGGGCTGGACAGCATGGCTAATTCAAACTGCCTTCACTCAGTGCCTGATCTGAGTCCCTCTCGTTGTGAGGAAACCTCTAATAATTTAGTGAGTAAAATCATGCAGATCCACACTGAGCTATCTGCTTCTGGGAACGCAGAGAAGGATCCTGACGTGGTAAAGATGTTGGGAGTATTTCATCCAACAGCCTGTCCTTTGGCTCCATATCCTTCATAGACTACATCATTTTATCTTGTTTGGGTGCAGCCAACTAGCTGTTACCCAAGCCCCAATCTCAGCAAGTTTCTCAACAACAGTGTCTGGGCCTAATGTAATGAAGGCATAGGGCTGTCTACACACTAAGCTTGGTTGTGAATTAAAGTGCACTAGCTACTCTGCACTAACTTCCTGTGTGGACACTCTTACTGCACACTAAGAGTGTCCTCAGGCAGTTTAGTTTAGTACACTTCCAAAGTGTATTAATCTAAGGTGCACAAAGGCACTAATGTGCACTAAGCCAGCAATTGTGGGGGGGGTTTTCCTGCATAGACAGGCCTGTAGAGTTCTGTGTCATCTGCATACTGAAGACACCACACTCCCAGTGCCTCACTGCTCTAATGGAGTCTGATCCAAATCCCATTGAAGACAATGGAAAAATTCCCATTAATTCTAAATGGCTTTCGATGAGGCTGATACACATTGAGGAAGTGAGGTAACAGAACACAGTATGGAAGAGCCCTTGGGCAGATGAGAATTCACCCAATACTATCTCCTAGGACCTCTTTAGAAAGTCACTCAGGAGCAATTTAATCTGCCTCTGTTAGAATCTACAGGTGTGTCAACAGTACCTTGTGGCATTTCCTAGATCTGAGAGATTTGGCATAGACACTTTAGATCTTTACCCGTTACCAGAAAGAAGTACTCAGTTGATGCAACAAGCATAGTCTCTGTTCTATAAACAGACCTAAAACCAGATGGACTGGGTGCTAGGAAATCAGAAGACCCTATGCCAGAATTGCCCTCCCAGAAGCTTTGGGATAATATTCCCCCAAAAGGATGATTATTAGTGGTGTTAAAAGGAGTAGAAAGTAGCTAGCTGTGGCATCATTATTTGATTTGTAAACTGAGAAAAAATAATGTGGAAATCACAGAGAGAATACATGGGGAACACCAGTATACCACAGTGTTATATACAGTCGTTTTAGTGGGGCCAATTTCAATGTTAGTCACACTAATATAAATCTGGTGTAAACTGAAGTCTGGAGTTATTCTGGATTTACACTGGTATCACTGAGGACAGAATTTGGCCCTCTAACAGCACTTCTGATCGTGGCTATGGGGAGAATTAAGCTGTGTGGTTCAGGGGTAAATGAATACATTTTGTTCGGCTTCCTGTTAGTGCTGTGTTGGCACGTTGGTTCAGATGCCCCGTGGGTGCATTCACGGATACTCCGAGTGATTCTGAAATGGGCAGCCTAAATTCCATTTTTCAAATTGGCGAGAGCTTGGCTTAGCGTGATCTTTGTCTGTCACAGAAAGAGAGCAGCCTCCCTCGCTAATGTGAGCCTGTGTGCAACAGAGTAGTCCTCATTTGCATAATCTTTTATTTTTGTTGGATTTGCATAATCTTTTGTGTGTGTGTGTGTGCGCCCGTGCGCATGTTCCCTATCCTCCACAAAAAGCTTGACTGTCTCCAGTAAAAGGATCCCAATTATTGACTGGTAATTCCTTTTTGCACCATAGACTGAAACATTTTTCATAGGTTTGTTTGTTTTTCAAAATAAACTTCATATTAGTCAGTGCACTGAGCTTAGGTCCTAAAGCAGATTTCCCTGCTGTAAGTGAATTGAGTGCATCCAGCTTTAGCCCCCGGTTCTCTCATTGGGATCAACTGCTTTGCATAGTTTTATCCATTTGGGAGTTGGGTTATCAACCTATAAAGCAGTATGTTGGCACAGTCATTGTTCAGAGTACAGTCATGGTCAAAACAGTGACAGTGAAATTACAGCTTCCTTGTCATAGCCTGTATGTTCTCCCATTGAGCTAAATTCCTCTCTCATTTACACTGATTTAAGTTGTGATTAACTCCACTGATCTCAGTTACCTTATTCCTGATTTTTGCCATTTTTACTGAGATGAGATTTTAGCGTAATGTGTCTAGCAGAATCATATCTGCTTTGTTTACAGACTCATTTGTTTTACTGGTATCAGCACCACACATATAATGTATCTGTTGTGGAGCAAACCATATTCTGTACAGGCTTGTACATCAGCCTCTACTTTGTTGGATGGTGTGCCATTTGGAAAAGGTTTGTTTGCTGACTTCCCCATGGGGTGGGAAGGGACTTTCCCATGGGAAGAACACGATGTAGAATTCAAGGATAAACTAGTTCAGAAGAGGAAATCCCTCTGCCATAAAGAGGCATGACAAGATATGTGGTTTATAGTTAGGTAATACTGGGCTATCTCTGAAGGGTAAAGGAAAAATCCACATCTCACACAGGATATGAGGTGTTCAGGCTGCAGGGCTGTTTCATTGCTGTGTAGACTTCCAGGCTCAGAGACCCTCCCAATTCATAGGGTCCTAGAGCCCAGGCTCCAACCCAAGCCTGTAAATGGCATAGCCCAGCCACAGGTGTCTAGTTGCTGTATAGACATACCCACACACACATCTTGTGGAACCCAGGCTTTGGGGCTGTAAAATTGTAGAGTGAAGACATTTGGGTTTCGGGTTGGAGCCCGGGCTTCGAGACCCTGAGATGGGGGAGAGTCTCAGAGCCCAGGCTTCAGCCAGAGCCCAAACATCTACACTGTGATTTTTAGCCTTGCTGCCCTAGCCTTGCTAGCCTGAGCCAGCTGTCCGGGCTCTGAGACTTGGTACATACCCATGGGCCTCATGAGTCCCAATCCTGTGTCTATACCATAAAATCATCTTGCCTCCTCTCTTTTCCCAGCTGTAGTCTAAAGAAAATGCCTTCTCTTCTTTGTTGCTTCTCTTCTTTGTAGCCCAGAATAAAACATAGAGGATAGGGCTCATCTCAGCCACATCCCAAAGTAACTAGTATATCATAGATTTGTGGACTTGGAGTAAAGAGATCATAGCTGTTGATTCTCCCTCTTTTTACTATTTGCATTACAAAAGTGCCTAGAGACAGCAAGAAAGACTGGGGCTCCATTGTACTAGTTTTGTTCAAAATGTAGTGAGAGAGAGTCCATGTCTGAAAGAGTTTACAAAAGATAAGATGGATAAATGAAGCTCATGCACATTTCTTGGGTGATCACCTGCTAATCCCTCCATCCCATTTAGCAAAATGCAGGGATGGTTGGCTGTTTGTGGAAGAGTTCTATCTCCTTCTTTGCATGGGGACCCTTCCCACACACTGAAATGCTAAACTACACCTCTCTTTTCCAGCATGACAGTTCATAGAACATTCCTCAGTGCCAAAACCCTCTTTAATTTGAAGCAGTAACAAATTCTGAAATGATTCCCTGAAGCTTAGTGGTTGCACATTAAGAAAAAAAAAGTATTTAAAAAAAAATCCTGCAGCAAGAATGACTGAAATCCTTAATTGCAGAAGATGCCACTATGCGTTCAAAATTGAGCATTGCTTTCCTATTAGCCATCATTTCCATAAAGGGAGCTCATTCCCAGGGCCAGCAGTGTTGGTGTGATGTAGAGTGAGATGATTATGTACCAGGCAGGATATGAAAGGGCAGAGCACAGTCTTGACACTAGCACAAATAACTGAGTTGCTGAGTAGTTAGTGTAAAAGTTGACTGTTTCTTAAGAGAGATGTCACACAGCATTCAGGCTATGGTGAAATTAATTATCCCTCTATCAGCATTTATACTTGCTGTGCATACCTCATCCCCCATTAATGCTCCTAATTCCATTCGGCACAGATTTCCACAGCCCTTTGGAGGTTCCTGCTGTTTACTGCACTTCATTGTGAAAACTGACCATTTATTTTGACCCTTTGTTTCCTATCTTTTAACCAGTTATTGATTCATAACAAGACTTTCCCTCTTATCCCATGACTGCTTACTTTGCTTAAGAGCCTTTGGTGAGGGACCTTGTCAAAGGCTTTCCAGGTACACTATAACAACTGGTGTTGATACTCTCGAAGAATTCTAATAGATTGGTGAGGCATGACTTCCCTTTACAAAAAACATGTTGATTCTTCTCCAATATATTGTGTTCATCTATGATACTTTTGTTCTTTATTATAGTTTCAACCAATTTGCTTGGTACTAAAGTTAGGCTTACTGGCCTGTAATTGCCAGGATCGCCTCTGGAGTCTTTTTAAGAATCAGTATTACATTAGCTATCCTCCAGTCATCTGGTACAGAGGCTGATTTAAGTGATAGGTTACATACCACAATTAGCAGTTCTGCAATTTCACATTTGAGTTCCTTCAGAACTTTTGGGTGCATACCACCTGGTCCTGTTTTTACTGTTTAATTTATCAATTTTGTTCCAAAACTTCCTCTCTTGACATCTCAATATGGGACAGTTCCTCATATTTGTCACCAAAAAAGAATGGCTCAGGTGTGGGAATCTTCCTCACATTTTCAGAGACCAATGAAAAGCATTAATTTATCGTCTCTGCAATGGCCTTATCTTCTTTGAGTGCTCCTTTCGCACCTTGGTCATCCAGTGGCCCCACTGATTGTTTAGCAGCCTTCTTGCTTCTGATGTATTTAAAAAAATAGTTGCTGTTAGTTTTTGTGTCTTTTGCTAGCTGCTCTTCAAATTCTTTTGGGGTCTGCCTGATTATACTTTTACACATAACTTGCCAGAGTTTATGGACTAGATTGTGACTTTAGGTACAGCCATTAAGTAGCCCTGGGAGACATTATGAATCAGAGTCAACCTGTGGGTCACAGTTTGTTCCCTGATTCCTCCCTACTCCCAGATGTGTCTAGACTGTCCCCTTCTTTCAGCAGTGTCAAGGCTGTATTCCCACTTTGAACTTTAGGGTACAAATGTAGGGGCCTGCATGAAAACTTCTAAGCTTAACTACCAGCTTAGGTCTGGTCCGCTGCCACCATCCCAATGGATTCCCTTCCCTGGGAAGCCTTGAGAAACCTTTCACCAATTCCCTGGTGAATACAAATCCAAACCCCTTGGATCTTAAAACAATGAAAAATCAATCAGGTTCTTAAAAAGAAGGCTTTTAATTAAAGAAAAAGGTAAAAATCATCTCTGTAAAATCAGTATGGAAAATAACTTTACAGGGTAATCAAACTTAAAGAGCTCAGAGGACTCCCCTCTAGTCTTAGATTCAAAGTACAGCAAACAAAGATAAACAGTCTAATAAAAGGTACATTTACAAGTTGAGAAAATAAAGTAAAACTAAGACGCCTTGCCTGGCTTTTTACTTACAAGTTTGAAATATGAGAGACTTGTTTAGAAAGATGGGAGAACCTGGATTGATGTCTGGTCCCTCTCAGTCCCAAGAGCGAACAAACTCCCAAACAAAGAGCACAAACCAAAGCCTTCCCCCCGCCAAGATTTGAAAGTATCTTGTCCCCTTATTGGTCCTTTAGGTCAGATGCCAGCCAGGTTACCTGAGATTCTTAACCCTTTACATGGAAAAGGATTTTGGAGTCTCTGGCCAGGAGGGATTTTATAGTACTGTACACAGGACAGCTGTTACCCTTCCCTTTATAGTTATGACAAGCAGTGTGTAGTGTACATACACACGCAGTTCCCTAGCACAGGGAAAATTAGCAGCATAGACAGTGAGGCACAGCTTAGGCGAGCAGAGAGCAAGATATGCCTGAAGATTGTGGGTATTTATTCGAGTACATCCCCTGCATGGCTCTCTGCTCACCCATGCTATGCTTCCCCATCTACACGGCTGTTTTTAGCAGTGTAACGTCCTGCTGCCTCCCTGCTGCTGAAGCCTTTTCCCACCGCAAGAAAATACTCTGGCAGCGGGGAAAGACTCTGGTGGGGAGGAGGGAGCGAGGAAAGGAATCATTAAAAAGGGGACAGAGAATAAGACTGAGAATATAGTATTGCCCTTATATAAATCGATAGTATGCCCACATCTTGAATACTGTGTACAGATGTGGTCTCCTCATCTCAAAAAAGATATACTGGCACTAGAAAAGGTTCAGAGAAGGGCAACTAAAATGATTAGGGGTTTGGAGAGGGTCCCATATGAGGAGAGATTAAAGAGGCTAGGACTCTTCAGCTTGGAAAAGAGGAGACTAAGGAGGGATATGATAGAGGTATATAAAATTATGAGTGATGTGGAGAAAGCAGATAAGGAAAAGTTATTTACTTATTCCCATAATACAAGAACTAGGGGTCACCAAATGAAATTAATAGGCAGTAGGTTTAAAACAAACAAAAGGAAGTTCTTCTTCACACAGCACGCAGTCAACTTGTGGAACTCCTTACCTGAGGAGGTTGTGAAAGCTAGGACTATAACAGCGTTTAAAAGAGAACTGGATAAATTCATGGAGGTTAAGTCCATTAATGGCTATTAGCCACGATGGGTAAGGAATGGTGTCCCTAGACTCTGTTTGTCAGAGGGTGGAAATGGATGGCAGGAGAGAGATCACTTGATCATTACCTGTTAGGTTCACTTCCTCTGGGGCAGCTGGCATTGGCCACTGTCGGTAGACAGGATACTGGGCTAGATGGACCTTTGGTCTGACCCAATATGGCCATTCTTATGTTCTAAGCCTTTCCCCTCTGCCAGAGCCTTTCACTGACACATGTAGCTAAGCACTACAGTGTGGACAAGATGTGCTTTTCACTGCAGAGTGCAGCTACACGTACACTACCAGGATTGTATAGACATGCTGTCAAGGCTGATTCCCCACTCTGGCACGTCAAGTGCAGAAGGTGGGGGCCCACAAGGATTTTAAAAATTAATACTGGCCACTCCAGGCTTGTATTAAACTTCCAAGGTTACAGCTTCTCTCTGACCTTGGATGGGTAGATGCTGCCACCACCCAAGTGCAAAACCCCCCTTTTTGGAACCCATTACGACGCACATGGGAATTCCTTCCTATGAGGTACCCTCAAGCCCTTTCACAGCCACACCCCACCTCCGGGGAAGAGCTGAGAAAGAAAACAAAGGAAATTAGCTGTTGCCTTCAGCTAATTAAACAACATGTTCACAAACCTCTTAGGACACCAAAAATCCAATTCTGTTCTTTAAAAAGGTAAATTTTATTAAAAACAAAAAGAAAGAAAATACATCTGGAACTTAGGCTTTTGCTAGATTTAAAAAACCCACTTACAAAAATTAAACATCAAGAATAACCTTCTTGAGGTCCAGCTTAAAGTTTACAAGCAAAACAAAAGCATCTGGGGTTAGCACAGAGGACTCCACAACCCAATAAGAAATAAACAGAAATAAACCTAATCACGTCTTTCTAGACATTTTCTGATTTATGAGGAGGTTTGAGGTATGATCTGATGATTTCCATACCTGACAAAAAGGTTTTTACAGCATAGTCCCAGGCCTGTCTCTGCTCTGTCCCCTCTCTCCGGAGAACAATAACAGAATAGACAAAGGGAAGTTTTTCCCAATTTTAAAAAGTTCTAGCCTTCCCATTGGCTCTTTTGGTCAGGTGCCCACTCCCTTCCTTTTACCTGTGGACTTTTTAACCCTTTACAGGTAAAGGAAGTGGAGAATAGCTAATAAGAGGGATTTTATAGCCAACTGGCTGGCTGGGTGTCCATAAAAGGGAGCTCTCCTCCCCCCAACCCTTCATTTATCACACTTGTCTCCCAGGGTTTCTCAGGGCAGGGAGAAGAGCACAGCCAAACACATGCACATCTTCCCCATGTGACATTCTTCCCAATCATACTAGGTGTGCAGTAAATAAACCAGCCCCTGCCACCAGTTGGTGCATGCTCTTTCAGAAGCTCAAATAACCCTCTGCATCTTTAAGAAAGGAAAGTAACTTCAGGCCCTCTGGAATTCTCCAAGTTGTCTGTGTATGCGGCTAATTATTTTGAGATGGAAACCGCACCTTTGAAGCATGTCCATGAAATACATAATTAAAGTATCTTGTGTTCGATCACACTGTTAGACAGCTAATTGAAAATCACATTGTATCTGCATAATGAGACAAATAATGTATGTGTCTGTGCACTGATGAAATGTCTCGTCCCATAGTCTTTTTCCCTTTAATTGCTATGAAAGCAACTGGCAGGAGACGACCACGTGCTGGGCTGTCCTTGATCAGCAAATCTGGACTACACGGAGTCACTGGTCTGGTCTCTGGTGGGCTCAAATAAAGGAGGATACTGCAGGATGGGGATGCTTCTTCCAACAAGTTGTGTTCAGATGTTAAAGTAGGCTTGCCGTCTGCTCTGCCTCCTAAAGCACATCAGTGGGTAGCATATCACTTACGTGGCTTCACAGATGAGCTGAATGTTGGTATTATGATGGCGCTATGCCAATATCATGGTGCTGTGAGACCCAGAACTGGATGCTTCACCTTCTTTTCAGAGACAACGTATTGTGATCCCTGGTTGTGCTGCCTAAGCATAGGTGTCTCTCTTGCCATCGTCTGTACCATTGATACTGTACACTGAGAATTTGTGGAAGACATGCTGACCTCCGTCGATAATGTAATCTGTAACTTGTTAGTTACATTGAATGACCAATACTAGCAGTCATTCAATCAACTGAACAAGAAAAAAGGAAATCGTAAATATGATGGGCTGAATTCTCCTCTCCAAACTTCCCCAGCACTCTTCACCTGGAGATAGATGTCACATCTGAAGGCAGATTGTGGCCCCCTCTATGTGCAAAATGGCCAAATTCACTGGTGTTGGACCCTCAGAGCAAATTTTGGTCTTGTTTACTAGGTGGAAGTCTGGAATAACTTCAGATTTACATCTGTATAACAAGGGACAGAATTTAGCGGCCCTTTAGCTTTTGTATTTCCTAATTTAAAAAAAAAATCACTGTGCATGGTCCATTAATATGGAATTTATTTTATTGTTGTTTGTTTGTTTTTGGCAGTTAATAACAAAAAATACATCTGGCTTTGCGTGGCTCTGTTTTCTCAGAGGGTTCCAGTGACTTGAATGCCCCTTGTTTTATTTGCCTTTACCAATTGAAAATTGCCATTGCAAATGCCACGAGTGTGGAAATGGTTACCATTTCTCCAACTGTTTTTTCAGGCTTACGCTGTGAAATGATCTCCTCTTGCTGGTTAACTCTTAACAAAGAGTCCGTTTTCACACAAAGGCAAGTCGGAAAGAATGACAGAGCAGACTGTCATAGAAGACTGTCTATGTGCTTTAAAGCTACTTTATTATGCTCCGGTCCATGCTGGGAGCGAAGAGACATAATCAGGCACCAATCTGCATTTTAAACAATGTTGAGGATTAGCAAAGGGGCAGCAGATGCACCCATTGAGCTGTAAAGGAAGAGACTCAAAAGCTGTGTTGTGCAGATGGGAGATTACTGTACTGTACTTCCCCTCATGTGCCAGTCAGTGTTCCTGCTACTCTACAGAGCGGCACTTATCATCTCCGGCAGCCTTTCTGTCCCAGAGCACATGCAGCACAATAAACCTGCCCTACCCGTGCACTGGAGGTGAGGGGATATTCAAGCAATCTAAACCAACATAAAGCTAGCCCCAGCAGTCATCCTGCTGCTGCCTGTAGAAACATGATATGTGAATAGGATGATTATTCCCTCTTCCTGCTTCAGTGGTTGAAGCACTTTAACTCTCTCCATTTTAATAGCTACATCTAACTATATTGTCTATCAATTTGCTGCAGACCAGCCCTATTGCTAGGATGGGGCTGGGGGAGTGAAAGTGAAAAGGAGAGAGATTTTCCTTTATGGCTTTTACTGTTTTTCCACTGTTGCTGCCTCAAACCAACATTTCTTCCCCAGCCTGCAGGCTATTGTTACAGTTTACCGTTTCATTTTTTTAATGGGACATAAACTGTAAAGCCATTCACCAAGTTTATATATTAACACACATCCATATAGAGAGAATAGGCCGAAATCTGCTCTGTTATGCTGGTATAAGTCTGGAGGAAGTCTAATGACTGGAATGGAGTTACTCTCTCTTTACACCCATGTAACTGAGAGTGGAATTTGGCCCATTATGTAATAGAAATGATGGTCCATTACCCAAGTATTTCTCCTATGACTCTAACTTTTCTAATTGAAAATACACTATTACTGGGTCCATTTGCCTTTATTGTTTTTCTATCAGAGCCTCTAAATGCTTTTGTTTGACATTTGTATGCCCCTTAGAGTCTAGAGTTTCCCTTCATTCTCTCCTATTGATCTATCCCTGACCCCCATCCAACATATCTGACCTAAACCCATAGCCAGCCAGACATATGGGCATAGCATGGAA
Organism: Trachemys scripta elegans; assembly: GCF_013100865.1. Taxonomy (NCBI): domain Eukaryota; kingdom Metazoa; phylum Chordata; order Testudines; family Emydidae; genus Trachemys; species Trachemys scripta. Next base: position 107,601,298 of record NC_048301.1, on the reverse strand, counting down.
TTGATTTCTAGTTCTGCCACAGACTTTCTGTGTATACTTTGGCAAATCACTTAATCTCTTTATTCCTCAATTCCAAATCTTTAAAAGAGGGATAATAATATTCCCTTTGTCTTGCCCTTTGACTGTCTGATCTATTTAGGTAATAAAACTTTTTAGCGTAGAGACTGTGACCCACAGTGTTTCATGCAATGGGCCCCTAACCTCAGTATCTAACTGCTACTATAATATTAATAGTAATATTAAGTTGATGCAGCACTAATATTTCCAGTGCTGTTTTCTAGCCTACTTTAAAGATATTTCCCCTGAAGTGTTGCCTTATCTTTTTGAGGCTTGAGAGTTATGTCAACAAGCAGTGAAGCAATTGCTTTTCTAAGGCATCCTTTCCTGCTGTGATGCACATTCAGTAAATGCATCACTGCCCTCGGTTTCTCCAAGACCAACCTGGTCACCAGCTCCTACTTTGGATAACCGCTCAAACATGGGCATGAGGGAGGGAGTACAGATTTAGCACTTATGAAAGTAAGACAGAGCAACAGTTATACTGAGCAGACATCATGCAAGCTTCTGTGTGCAGCTCTACCAGTGCATTTCAGTCCTGACCTTCCATTTCTGGACCTGTTGCAAACGGACTGAATTGTGCTAGGGTTTGTCATGAGTACAGATCTCCGCTTGGAACAAGGATCAGGCCATCAAACTCATTTAACTTGTGACCTAAGACAGAATTGGAACCTAATACTTCGGAGGTGAAAATCCCATCTTTAACCTCCTGTGCTGCTAATCCTTCTCCTGGGCTAACTGTGTTACTCCTTTCGGTAATTTAGAAAATAGCTTATAGGGGGGTAGTGAAACTTTATCAGAGTGGGAGAAGGGCAAGTGGTGGCTCTTTGACTTAACCGACCTTTTGTGATGCTGAAATCCATGAAAAACCCTAGGCAGAGAGATAGCCAGCAGTATGGCCCAGTGCCCTCTTGGGGAATGTACCTTGAAAAGAGGGGGAAGGAACATGAGCTTTGTTTCACAGAAATCTCGGTGATAAAAGCATGAATTGTCCACAGGACTTGGCCATTTTCTGTGCTGCTTATAGACAGAGCAGAAGCATCTAAAATTAACTTGAGCCTGTTAGGTCGCTGCTGTACAAGGGCTCTTGTAAATGGACCTTTGCCAGGGCTGAAGGAAAGCAAACAGCTCATTCACCCACACCCACACCCATGTTGTGCAGCTTCTGACTTCTTATTGTCACTTCAGTTCCATTGCTCTGGTGAAAACCAAGGAAAATTTAGGAAAAAAGTACATTTGAGCAGGAGTTACTTTGGAAGGATTTAAACTACAGGCAGTAAACAGTATGTACAGAAGCTATGTCATTTAGTGAAAGGTTTATAAAGTGACTTGAATGTATTGCTTGTTAACTGGCTAAAGAGGGGGAGTTGCAAGGAGCCCCCACATGAACCCCAAATCCCGGTATGCACTAAGGAATGTGCCTTGCCCCCAAAGTAATCTGTCGAAGAACAGGGCAATAAGGCTCAGTTGTGCAGAGAAGACAGGGAAGAGTGAGCTCTTTAAGCTAGCAGACAGATAATAGCAGATTCTGTTGCAACCACCTACTCCCACTAAACAAACACAGCCCCATAAAGTATAAAGACCAGATTTGATTTCCCTGTCATTACTATCATAATTTCTAAACAGGATTTGCCTTGTAAACTTCTACTGGTCCTGAAGGAATATCTCCTGCTGGGTTTGTGCTTTGTATAATATGGTAATCCAGTGAATAAAGGGTTAATTAATAGAGTCTGTTGCAGGTGGCCTGATTAGCTCACCAGGTGGTTCTTTTGTTCCTTTAAATTAGAATAGTCTGAGAACAGACAAAACATGATAAATTGTTGCAACAAATGTTCTAGTCTGCAACTGCATCTAAATCTGGAGACAGTCCAGCAGAATAGTAGCTTGGAGGCTGCTGATGAGAAGTGTGGCTAGAAGCTTTTAAGCTGGTGACAGAGTTGCATTTGATCTTTGATTCATTTGCTTCTTCCTTTATGTAGCTAAGCATTTGTCAAAGAAAGACAAGCGAGTGCTCTGTGAATTTTCAATGCACAGCCCTTTGCATCTAATGGAGAAGATGGTTAAAATGAGAATGGAGTGCATGTGATAAGGTATTCCCCATACTGAGGTGACTTAAGGACTATGCAGTTGCATAGGACCATGTCCTTCCACACATCACATATATCACCCCTTGAGAATGCCGTTCTTGATTCTCCATCTGTTATCCTGTCTGACTCCAGCTGTGGTGGGGACTAAATGATCCATCTTTCTTCCTTGTGCCCTCTCCTGCTTAGTAAATTGTGTTATGGCTCATGCAGGCTCGGAAGACAGACAAAGCAAAGTGGATAGGCTGTAGTCCAGAGTGGACTGTAGACTTGTTTCCCAGTGGTGGGTCCTAGACCACTTGCAGCAGTTAGTTTAGTCCATATCAGACAGTGGGCTGATCAGTTAGACTCCGAGGGCTGCATCCTCAGCTGGTGTAAATCATTGTAGCACTATTGATCTCAACAGAGCTAATCCACTGAAGTTTTACCAATTTACCAAGTCTTGCTGCCAAGTGTGAATGCTTCCCTCGTTCCTTCCTCCAGCCACTGGTGATAGTGAAAGTCACTCTGCATTTTATTTTGTCTAGAAAAGCTTCTTGACGTATTGCCCTAGCCCCATTGCTAAATAAGTGACCAGCTTCTGCCCTGATTTTCTTCAAACCCTCGCCAGCACACAGCCATCATCCCCTCCTACCCTGGAGTGCCTGCTCTAGAAAGTGCCTATTTAGTTGCCATTCTGCTCCCTGAAAGGACCTTCTCTTCCCAATTTGGCATCTTATTGTTGGCACACACAGTACTGTTCACACAATGCCCCGCCCATGAATTATGGGTGAAATTCACCCCAAAGCAGACAACCTGAGTAGGGGATTTAGGGTGGGATTTTCAAAGGGAGACTAAGAAATGTAGGTGCCCAAATGGGATATAATTGCCTAACTCTCTTAGGCTCCTTTAAAAATCCCAGCCATGCATAGTGCTTAGAGGATGCATAGGGCCTCATGTTGGCTCCCTGAGCTGAGCGAATTTCACCTTATATTTGGTACATCGTAATCATGCCTGTCTGTGGTCATGTCTTAATTCCCTTTAATCTGACTAGAGCGGACCCCAGTGCCCTCTATCCCAGTCCTTCCCTTTTGGCTGCAGCTGTGGCCAGCCTCAGTTTAGACAAACCTAATCTGAGAAATAAATTGAATTTCCTTGTGTTTCTCTCCTCCCTCCCCCGCCCCCTGACTGTCTCCCAGAGCCTGCAGAGGCTTGCAGAACAGTGAAGGGGCAGGAGGAAGATGCCACTGCCTGCAAAGCAGAGATGTCACAGACAGGGAGGAGGTGGCTGTGCATGCTGGTGAGGTCATGTATATGCCAAGGTGTAGATCCACAAGTAAAAATGGTCCCCATAAAACCTGGCACAGGCCCTTCTGCAGCTGGAATCTGTGCTGGAGATCAGCTAAAAGCCATGCCATTGTTACGGAGCACAGGGCACAAGCGTCTTCATTCACTAGGGTCTCTCAGTTGGGCAGCCCTCTCCATTTAATTGAGAAGCAGCATGGTCTAGTGGGCAGAGCACTGGACTGGGACTCAGGAAATCTGAATTCTATTTCTGGCTCTGCCACTGACCTACTTCATAGAGCTCAGGGCCAGAAGGGACCATTATATCATCTAATCTGACCTGCAGTTAATCACAGGACATTCAATTTCATCCAGATACCCCTACTTCAGTTAGAGGAAAACATTTCAGTCCTCAGAAGACTCACCTGTTGTGTGCCACAACAGAGAGTTGGAGGGACGGAGGTGCACCAGTGCCCAAGGCCCTGCAGTTGCAGGGAGTTGATTAGGTGGTTATGCCCAGATGATCCCAGCAGGCGATCTGCACCCCAGGCTGCAGAGGAAGGCATAAACCCTGCAAAGTCCCTGCCAATCTGACCTTGGGAAATATTCTTTCCCCACCCCAAATCTGATGGTCAGTTTGACCCTGAACATGAGAGCAAAATGTAGCAGCCAAGCATCTAAGAAAGCGGATTCTCTGTACCGTCCCAGAGCACTGGTCCGTAGTAGTGCCCCACACCCCTGCACTAGCATTTGTGAAGAGGTTAGTATAGGGTTGCTTAGGGCAGCCCAATGCATTGCCTGTGTCAGAGTGTTAAACAGAGGTCAGTGTGGAGCAGAATCCCTCCCTCTGTGAGGAAATGCTGCAGATTTTAATTTAAATGCCCTATAAATTCAAGAATAAAAACGCTGATTTCTTGCTAATAGTTAACACTTATTGGGGGTTATCTTCATTGACTGCTGTTGGGAACAGCTGGGACTGGTATAGCTGTGAGGGCCTCTGTAATCAACACTTGTGTCTCATTCCCTACAGTAACACCTCTTAGGGCAAGCAGGGTCTGGGTAGCTGTGAGTTCTTGACAGTGAAGCTGATTCACAGGCCACTGACATTAATTAGAAGCTTTCCATTGACTGTAGTGGGCTTTGGATCAGGCCCTGAGAACTCTCCTATACCAATCTTTCCGATGAGCCCTGCTGGGAGAGGTGGAGACAAGGCTATCTGTGAGATCTCCCGCATCCCACACTCCCTCCAGTGAGTGATTCCTGCAGGGAAAAATTGGAATGGGGACATGCTGCCAAGGTACATTTTGATAGCATTGCTTCACGCTCCTGTGCTGTGGTTTAAAAGCCAGTGGTCTCTGCGACTTCAAATTCTGAGTTCAAGTGGATTCTATGTATATGATATCCTTTGCCTCGTACTCACTGGAAAGGAATTCTAAGTTGTGTCTAAATATCAGAAGGGGTGTGTGTGTGCAAACATTTTTCTTCTGAAAAGAAATTGAAATTCTTTTTCTAGTTTTGCAGGCACAGCTGATCTGGCTCTGGAGGTGATAATATATTGTATTTCATAAGCACTTCCTTAAAATAATGAGTTGGGGCCTTTTCTGCTCTAAAGGTGTACTGAATCTGACCTCCTGCTCTCTATATAAGGAACACAGTGAGTCAGGAGTGGTGCAGCTTGTAAAACCTGAGCTGGCAGTTTTTGTTCTTCCCAGCCTCGACAGCGACAGATGCCTTCCACGCTATGACCCAAACCATTACTCCAAAATTAAAAACAGTACATTTGGAAGTTGCGGGGGTGGGTGATAAGTCTGTTTTTGCTGTTCATTCAAATGAGAATAGTCTGTTTGTTTTGACCTTCAATCCTTTTTCAGTAGCTTTCCTTTTGTAAACTGGATTTTGGGTTTCAGTTCTTTCTTCTCCCCAAGATGTAGAGCTATTGTATTATTTTTTTAGTCTGTGATCTAATTGTGAGAACACAGTATTTTGCTTTCCTGCTCTTTGTACGGAGGAGAATCCCATGGGATGAGAAAACCATCTTTTACAATTGTGTCATGGGGGCTCTAGCCTCACAACCTGGTTCAGTATAATTAATTCAGTCTGCCAGAGAGGAGCAGGAAGGACGCAAGGCATTTAAAGATCAGTGAGCCTCTATAGGCCGGTGCTTAGGGCTCTAGCTCCTGGAGTCATGTGATTGAGTCCGAATCTCAGGATTCATTTAAAAATATATATGTTTCTAGACTTCAAGGTTGCAAACAAAAACTTGAAAATATGAACCAGGTGTAACTGATACAGTGATGTCTGCCTGATTCGGCAGAGAGCCTGAAACTCTGAGAGGTGTGAACTGTCCATCCAATGGGATGTTAACTACTCTTGGGGACCCTGGCATCACCAGTCCAGAAGAGGACTCTGTATGGCAGGAGAAGAGTACATTGGGCTTGGCCTACAATTTAAGCAGGCACACTCTGGCTTCTGGGAAAAATACTGGAGGCATCTCTATGTATGGAGAAGGGACTCCTATTGCTCCTGAAGAAAATGAAGCGAGCCCCATGCTGCTTTCCCTGCCTCTTTGGGAGAGGAAGGAGGCCCCTGCCATTGCTACTCCAAATAGGGACTGGATCATAGCATGGGGACAGGGCTACTAAGAGAGAATTATGGGGGGGCCCTTGCAGTGGTGGGTTTTAGGCCTTGGATTGCCTTAATCCAGCCCTGTGCCTGATTCTCCTCTCACATACATCAGTATAAAGCAAGAGTAACTTCACATATGTCAGTGGAATGACACCAATATAAAACTGTTGTCAGCGAGAGGCGAATCAGGCCCAGGGCTCTCATCACCGCTGTCTTGTTATTAGTATTGATTTTTTTATCGGGGAAGAACTAGAGTTGTAGATAAGCCCAATGCTTTTAATGATTGTTCCTTGCAGTGATACAGTGCCTTTTTCCTATGTGATGCAGGAACAATCCCAGTTAGAAACAGATGGCCTCAGTGTAGTGTATGAATTTGGTTCCAAATTTCCCCAAAGATCAAGGAAGCTATTTGGATCCAGGGTTTGATCAAGGCCACTTTCTACTTCGTAACATTCCTGCCCTGACAGAGGGGCGCAGGTGCCTCTCTAGTACTGATAAAGAGCCCAATCCAACTCCCATTTGAAGTCAATGGGAATCTTTCCATTGAATTATGTGGGAGATGGATTGGGCATCTAACTAGGCTTTGGAGTCAAACCCTGCACCTCATTGACACCCAGGTGTCGATTCAGAAACCCAGCGAAGTTGGATGCACTGAGTGAGCTTATGGTACTTGGCATTTTGTTCATAGCATAGATGCAGGTGCAGCGTATCCACATTTTCTCCTGGGTCATTACTAAAGAGCAGCATCTCTGCAGTCGGTGTAATTCCTGTTAGGGATCCATCAGTGAGGGATTAAGAGAAGTCAGAATGGCACAGCAGGCTATGTCAGCAGTGAGTCCATTGGATGAAGTGTTAAGTGGCCAGACTCATTTTGTGAAGAGCACATCTTCTGGCTTTTTTATAGGGGTCTTCAGTACCAAACCTCCTCTCCTACCTCAAGAGATTTCCAGTTCTGGGGAATGCCATCCGTGTTGTGATATTAATTAAATTGGAATTTAAAAATCTTCACTTGTTGGAGGGTTGAAAGGGGGTGGGAGATCTCATTGGTTTTGTGACTACAAAGTGAATGGTAAGCTTGAATTTGTTCTGGGTTTAAACTAACACTAGGTTGTATCTGCAGCTGTATTTAAAGAAAACTCTCCAGGTTGTGGAATCTTAGAATGAACTAAAGTGAAAGTAGGTCTTACATTAAAGAGCCAGTTCTGTTTTAGCCCCAGGTCTTTTTCTTTCCTACTCCCTTCCTGATTTAGGCATTGATCCACCAAGTTACCTAAGCAGGTGTCTAACTTTAAGTGTGTGAGTAGCCCCATTGGAGTCAATTAAGTACCTTACTGAATTGGGGCTGTACTGACTGTGCATCTCATTGTAAATACTTTACATAACAATACTTTGCACTGACACAGCATTGTAAGCTTTGCAAACATGAAGCCCCACGCTAGATCCCGTTGACGCAAACCCTATATCTCTTGTTGTCTTCAATGAGAACAGGAGTCAGACCCTAATTATGTCTCACATCATTCTGTGATAGGCAAATATTGCTATCCCAGTTTTACCGGTGGGAAACTAAGGCACAGAAAAATTAAATGACTTTCTCAAGGTCCCAAACTGAGTCAGAGGCAAAGTCTGGTATTTTATATTACTATTATTACACAGCCATATGACTACATGGTGCCCCAGAAAACCAATAAAGGCAGATTCTCTTTCCCCACTGAGCTTTCAACCTAAGGGTATGTCTACACAATGGGATTACTCCAAATTTACAGAATTCGATTTTTGGTAACCCATTGTATAAAGTCGAGTGCATGCGGCCACACTAAGCACATTAATTCAGCGGTGTGCGTCCATGTACCAAGGCTAGCGTTGACTTCCGGAGCGTTGCACTGTGGGTAGCTATTCCATAGCTATCCCATAGTTCCCGCAGTCTCCCCCACCCATTGGAATTCTGGGTTGAGAGCCCAATGCCTCATGGGGCCAAAAATTTGTCACGGGTGGTTATGGGTAAATGTCGTCAGTCAATCCTCCCTCCGTGAAAGCAACAGCAGACAATCATTTCGCGCCCTTTTCCCTGGATTGCCCGGGCAGATGCCATAGCACAGCAACCATGGAGCCCGTTCAGCCTTTTTTCACTGTCACAGTATGTCTACTGGACGCTGCTGACAGACGCGGTACTGCAGCGCTACACAGCAGCATCCCCTTGCCTTTGCAAGTTAGCAAAGACGGTTACCAGCTATACTGTACCGTCTGCTGCTTTGCAAGTTGGCAAAGACGGTTACCAGCTATACTGTACCGTCTGCTGCTTTGCAAGTTGGCAAAGACGGTTACCAGTCATACTGTACCGTCTGCTGCTGTCATGGGTGCTCCTGGCCGGCCTCGGTGAGGTCAGTCGGGCGTGCCTGGACAAAAATGGGAATGACTCCCCAGGTCATTTTCTTCTTTAAGTTTTGTCTAATGGAGCGTCAGTCCTGCCTAGAATATCAGGCAAGTCTACTAAAGAACCAGAGAGGCAAACGGCTGCTCCGGGTCAGAGCATCAGACATCCCGCAGAAATGATGAGCTGCATGCCATTCTAGGGGGTGCCCCTACAACAACCCCACCTGTTGCTTCCCTCCTCCCTCACCCCTCCCGGGCTACCTTGGCAGTTATCCCCCCTTTTGTGTAATGAAGTAATAAAGAATGCATGAATTTGAAACAACACATACTTTATTGCCTCTGCAAGCTGAGATCAAAGCGGGGAGGGGACGGTGTTTGGCTTACAGTGAAGTCGAGTGAACCACCATTCTGCACTTGCTCAGCCTATAGCTGAAAATGGGAATCTGTGATAAGCACTAGGATAGAAGCACAGGCAGGACTGAATCTCCATTTGTGTGTGGGCCTTTGGTTGACACTGCTAAAATACAAAATGTCCCAGGATATGTATGTTGGGGGACAGTTCTAAATGGCAGCTTTATTTTTTTTATTTGCAGCAAAAAGTATCTGATTGTGAGCCCTGGGAGCAAGGGGTAGGCTGGGGTAGGTGCGACCGCGCGGTGCTGCCGACTGGGAGAGCAGCCTGAGGCAGAAGCCTCCAGCTGGCATGATATTCCAGGCAGGACTGAATCTCCATTACACAAAACTTAAAGAAGAGAATGACCTGGAGTCATTCCCTTTTTTGTCCATGCGCCCCCGACCGACCTCACCAAGGTCAGCCAGGAGCACCCACGGGACGACGATGACAGTTACCAGTCATACTGCACCGTCTGCCGTCCGCAAGGCAAGGCAAGGCAAGGCAAGGCAAGGGGATGCTCCTGTGTAGCACTGCAGCACCGCGTCTGCCAGCAGCATCCAGTAGACATACGGTGACAGTGAAAAAAGGCAAGAAACGATTTTTTCCCCTTTGCTTTCACGGGGGGGACCCTTACGACATATACCCTGAACCACCCACGACAATGTTTTTGACCCTTCAGGCATTGGGAGCTCAACCGAGAATTCAAATGGTTTTCGGAGAGTACGGGAACTGTGGGATAGCTACAGTCATGAGTCGCCCCTCCCTCCGTGAGTGTCCATTTGAATCTTTGGCTTTCTGGTACGCTCCTTAAGTTTCACGGAGCACTGTGTTGAGTCCCTGTTGTGGCCTCTGTCCATCATGGCCTTGGAGATTTTTTCAAATGTTTTGGCATTTCGTCTTTTGGAATGGAGTTCTGATAGAACAGATTCATCTTCCCATACAGAGATCAGATTCAGTATTTCCCGTTCGGTCCATGCTGGAGCTCTTTTTTGATTCCGGGACTGCAGGATCACCTGTGCTGATCAGCGCTCCACGCTGGGCAAACAGGAAATGAAATTCAAAAGTTCGCGGGGCTTTTCCTGTGTATCTGGCCAGTGCATCCGAGTTCAGATTGCTGTCCAGAGCGGTCACAATGATGCACTATGGGATAGCTCCCGGAGGCCAATACCGTCGAATTGCGGCCACACTAACCCTAATTTGAAATGGCAAGGTCGATTTTGGCGCTACTCCCCTTGTCGGGAAGGAGTACAGAAATCGATTTTAAGAGCCCTTTATATCGAAGTAAATGGCTTCGTTTTGTGGACGGGTGCAAGGTTAATTCAATTTAACGCTGCTAAATTTGAACTAAACTCGTAGTGCAGACCAGGCCTAAGACAAGTCAAGAACAGGAGGAGATAACAACAAGGGGAGCAGTCAGAGATGGGAAGAATGAGGAAAAGACAATATAATGATGCAGTCACTGAGGCAACTAATACTTGTGTCTAGAGGGCTGTGATAGTGAAGATTTTCCTTACATTGTTCTATTTAATTTATAGTCTTAGGGGATTGTCATTATTATTTATTGGTATTGTCAGAACACCTAGGCCGAGTGTGCTCTAAAGGGTTTATTGGCTTGAGTTTGAGATGGGTACATTGCTCACGAGTGGCCGAGCCACAACTGAATTATTCAGGTTATCTCAAATGAATGATGATCAACCTATGCCTTCATGTATTATTTATATACCACGTATATTATTTTAGGAAGATTTTAGAGAGATTTCAAAATTGCATTGGGATTATTTCTTTTAGCCTTCCGCCTATAAACCCAGATGCCTTAGTTACTGTGAGTTCAGCTGTGTAGGGCTCAGAGGAACCTATGTAAATGTCTAAATATCACCCAGAGTAACTTTTCTATATATCAAAAATGTCACACTTGTAAAGGCTGATCTCTCTGGCCATTTCTAGGTAAGAAGAGGTGTCAGGTTCCTTAGGGAAGCTGGGAATCATCTTCTTCCATTGGGATAAAGCTCCTGTTTCTAGCTGTGTACTACAAGGTATTAGCCATTAAAATGATGACATTTTTAGGTATAGAAAAACCAGTCATTTGTGCAGGATTGAATCTTGGCAATTCTAGACCTCAGGAAGAGATAATTTTTGGGGGGTGAAATTCAGCTGTTGGAAGTTGCTCATGGCTTCAGAATGCTAAATCTAAGTGGAGTCTGATTAATGGGTAAAGGGCATGTGAAGTGATCAAAGGTTCATGGTAAATAAATGTATCATATGGCTTTGCAATATATTATGTGGTTCCTCCATTAGCCACATGGCTGTCACTTATGCATATGTGGTACACTTTCATTTTTATTTATTTTATGTCTTTATTTAGTGTGAAAGTTAGTATAGTCTATGAGTCTCTTTTTAAAGAGGTGGGTTTTGAGAGGGGATGCTGCAGTTCCTGGTGGCTAAATGTGGTCTAAATAGAGGGGGCCTAACTTTAGGCCTTTTTTTTTTTTTTTTAAATCTCAGCCTAGAAACTTTGATGGGGTTGCAACTTCTTTGTCCTGGGACCCTGAGATAATGTAACATTACATCTGTGTGTGATGACATTGAATCATGAGGTTTGATCCCTATGCTTGATGCATAGAATAAACATTATACTCTTAAATTGCCCAGCTGGTTGGGGTTGGAAAGATGAGGGCCCATGAAAATTTGAGATGGGAAGCAGATAATTTTCAGACCCTGTTTGCAGTGTGCCTGGGCACGTCCGTTACTGGCAGCTTTTTACTCTCTGGTAGGGTGACCAGATGTCCAGATTTTATAGGGACAGTCCCGATTTTTGGGTCTTTATCTTATATAGACTCCTATTACCCCCCACCCCCATCCCGATTTTTCACATTTGCTGTCGGATCACCCTACTCTCTGGGAACTTGGGATCCTGACACTGAAGATGGGAAATGGATGATGGTCAAGCACTTCTCTTATTTTTTCTCATCCCACCCTAAAGCCCAGGCTTTCCCTCTGTGCTGCAACTGAACCTGGAAGGCTGGTGAAAATGACAATGAAATGAACTTGTTAGATAATTACCTGTAAAGGTTCCCTGCACTGAGTACATAAACCCCACTTGCTGGGGAAATCCTTTTAAAGGAATATCTGCTAATGGACTAAAACTCCTGCATGTATTATTACAGGCTACTGGGATACTGAACGGTTCCCAGCTTGTTCCTACCAGATAAACCTGGTGAATCTCACCCCTTTGTCCCAAGCATTGCTCTTAAATGGTCCATCCAACTAAGCTGCAGCTAATATGATGGGCACTACTGAGTTACGTTAAGTGCTAGATGTAATCATCTCCACAGACCAATAGTAAGTCTCCGTCTCCTTGACACACCTACTCCCTTACGCTCAAGAGCACAGGGTAAAAAGGGACAAAGTGTGGGTGGAAGATAGGTGAGTCTAGAAAGACACATTAATCATAATCATACAAATAAGACAAATAGCTGTGTTCTCTCCTCTTTGGCCATGTCTCCTGCTAGTATCTGGGGGACCACACTGTGGTGTTTGTTGGCACCAAAGCCCACTGAAGGCAGTAGGAGGCTCTCCAGTGACATGAGTGGGTGCTGGATTAGGCCTAGATTTAGAATCTGGATCCCCTGTGTTCCCCATCCTGCTTGGTACTTTTGATGCTTGTACTCCGTGTTCCTTACCTCTGCTGTGCAGGGTCAAGCCTCTCTAGTGCTGACCCTGACATGTGTCAGGTATATCCTGCACTCACATTTGCACTGGAGGATAAAAAACTGCCCTTGCTATGTTGTGCCCAAGGCCGCGAGTTGCTCAACTCTGTTGTGCTCTGTGCAAGGACTTGCAGGATGAAGAACATTCTGGCCATTTTGAGAAGAGTGGGGCTAGTGTAAGAATAAGGCCTAGGACAACATCATTAGATAGCGAATCGCACAAAGAAAATATAAGGCAAGTCCCTGAAATGCAGGAGGCCCTTTGTCATGAGGGAGCCACACACAGGAAAGATGGAAGAAATGGGCGGGGGGGAGGTAGCAGAGTACATGAGAAATGCACTAAGGAAATAGGATTAAAACATCAATTCAATAAACATATGAAAAACAGTCTGTGCCCCACTCTCTCCCTCCCATCCCACCCTATGATGTTCCCTCCTTGTTAGAGCAGGGGTTCCCAATCTTTTTCTTTCTGACACCCCCCCCATGCTATAAAAATTCCATGGCCCACCCATGCTACAACAATTATTTTTCTGCATATAAAAGCCAGGGCTGGTATTAGGGGGTAGCAAGCTGGGCAATTGCCTGAGCCCCATGCCAGAGGGGTCCCTGGGAAGCTAAGCTACTCAGCCTTCAGCGCCAGGTGACAGGGCATTGGGCCCTGCGCTTCAGCCCCATGCGGTGGAGCTTTGGCTTTCTGCCTTGGGCCTCAGCAAGTCTAATACCAGCCCTCCTTGGCATCCCCCCTGAAACCTGCTTGCAGCCCCCCAAGGGGCCCCAGGACCCTGGTTGACACCCACTGTGTTAGAGCATCAATCCTCCTCAATGGATCACTAGACCAAGATAGGACAGCATGGCTCATTACCCAGATGCTACCTAATTACACTGACATGTTTTTTAAAAGCTATCTTATGAGGGATAGACCAGGCTCTTCTGTACCTCCTACCACTTCCCCTTGTGTTTGAGAACAGCTGCCCTCAGGCACCTACTGGTAATGGATTAATGAGGTCTGAAGGTGGACTTTGATCTCAAGGAGGTTTCCTCAAGGAGGTGCATAGATCTGGCTGCTATAGGCAGGATGGGAGCCATGCTGGCTTTTCTTTTCTCTCAGCTTCTGGGGCCGGCAGATTGGGGTTAGAGGCAGAGTTTTCCCAGGGTTCATCCAGAGCTGTGAAAAAGGCAGTTTTCACTATTGCAGCCATGAAGAGCTCTGTAATGTTGTTATATCTGTTTAATTAAAAAAGTGAAGCCACTGTCCTCTCCTCTTGTCCATGAGGAGCTTTGGCTGGGTGTTTTCACACATGTCTTCTGGAAGCTGCCACCTGTGTCTCTCCAGTGGCAGCAAAGCATAGTTCCCCAAGTGTTTTGTGAGGGAATGAAGAGCTGTTTTGAAATAAAAGCCCAGCTGGCAGGAAGTCACAAGCTCTCGAAATATCCCAAGAAACTTCAACCTTGTTTAGGTTGGCTTTTTTTTTTTTTCCTCCACCTGATGAAACAAAAGCATTTTAATAATGGTGGCACCAATGTTTCCATTGAGGTTTCTGCCCTGGTTTCTCAGGGGGACACTCTGAACATGTGCATGTGTGTAGTAAGTTGAAGAAGGCAGCATGTCAAAGGAACTCCTCAGTCACATTCTGTACTCCATGCAGCTGACGCAAGGGGTTTGCAAGAAGTACTGATATGCAAAATATTATAAGCAAGAGACCAAGATAAAAATCACTAGAGCCGATCTCAGTTCTGTGTGTCTTGATCCTGCATTGCTCGGAGGATGATCCCACCATCATCTCCACAGCACACCGTGTGAAACCTAGCATTAGTGAGCTAATATGTGTTCTCCCCTCACCGCCCCAGCCCGGCTCTGTTTGAGCCCTAAGAGAGTGAATCCAGGCTGTAATGATTTGATATATGCATCCCCATTGTGTTCTGAGCCAGGAAGTGTGAATCCTGGCACTGATGAGCAGCTCCCTCCATGCTCATGCTGAAAATTTGAACTCTGGCTGTACTCCTACTGTAATTACAGTTTATTCAATTTAGAAGCAGTTATTGCACAGGCTTCTTAGAACAGCCTTCCAGCCCTGGAATCTTTGTAGAACAGCTCATGGTCAAATTACTTCATTACAGAACAGGGTACCTCCATCCACATCTGTTTAGATTTGTAGATTAAACCACCACACCCCCCACTTCCAATTATAAACTGACACCATATAATTTGTATGTCACTTGATATAAGACTGTGTTTATTTTAAAGACAATAATTAGAGATAACAATTGCTATAGAAAAATAAACATCTGCTCAATGAGGGGACTGAGTAATTAAGAACAATTATGGTTTTCCATAAGCAAGATGCTCTGACACAAACTTATTGCAAATGCAGCTATGAAAGTAGGAAATGTACTGTGGAGAACCATCAAGTTACGGACCAGAAAAACGTGGTGAATGAAATAAGAGTTGTTAACAAGAAATGAAATAGATGTTTCTTTTCAGAATTGTATTTTAGATGCAATTTTGCTAGTAATAATACTTAGAATTTACACAGGGCTTTAGGTTTTTTTTCAAAGTTCTTTATAAGGATTAATCAATTAATCCCCCTAGAATCCTTGCAAGGTAGGTAAGTAAGTATTATCCTTATTTTACAGCTGTGGAAATTGAGTCGCTGTGGGCCAAATTCTAATCCCTGTTACATCAGTGTAAATCCTAAGTGACTCCACTGAAGTCAGTGTTGCCATCTGGTGTAACTGAGTTGATTTAACCCCAAAGAAGCCATAGTGGCTGAAGATATTTGTTGTAAGGGGTAGAAATCTCACATTTTATAAACATTTTCCCCAGCTTCTTCTAACTGTGTGTGAATAGTTTTGTTTGCTGCTTTTAGGTCTTCATTTTCAGAAGTGGTCTGTTTTGGGGCATGTAGATCTGTGTAAATATTTGTGTGTGTACTTTTCAGTCAGGAACACCTGATAGGATTTACAAAAGCAAATCCCAATTTATATGGGTATGTAAATTCTAGCATTTATATGCACAGGTCTTAGTGCTTGAAAAGTGCATACACAGGTGATTACACACGCAGACTTTCAGAGCCATATTGAGGCCCCTGTGAAAATAGGACTAATTGGGGTATGCCTAATGTAGTTTTTGCTCTAGTTTTAACTCAGACTAATTCATTGCCAGTGCTAGGCTGAGCCCTGAGGTAAACCACAAACATTTGTGTCCTGGAGTATCTACATTAGCATTTGCAATTAGTTTACTAAAATTAAAACAAGAGCACTATCTTTAGTCTGGACAGACTCCTAAGTGATAATTCAACTGAGCAGTATACTATTGTCTGGAATGTAGCCAGGGCCCCTTAGTACATTCATCTGATCTGATTCTTGATTCTCTTGCCTCATTCTCATCCCACATGCCCAGGATGTACAAGCTAGGTATAAGGTACAAGACAGATCCTCTCTGGCGGCTGCCTTTGCTGACTATGCAGGGCAGTGAGCAGACCCACTGTGCTGGCAATACCTAGTGTCAGCATTTCCTGATTTTCATTATGTACAGCAATTTGAATGATGATTGTTTTTAACCCTTGAGTCCCTTTTCCCTCCCCCTGCATTTCCAGTCTTTGGGTTTCTCCAAAGCAGAGAGTGGTAACTACGCAAGATTTTGTGTGAGCTTTGAGATACTGATAGATGTCCCATATGGATTTGAGCAAGACCACCAGTGCTTCTCAATATGGAATAGAGCGGATCCTCTCAACATTCAAATAAACCTTCCTAAAGTAGTTGCCAGAGTATTTAATAATGACCAGAACTTTTTATTTCTATTGCCTCTTTCTGGACACACTGCACAAATCTGAAGGTCCTTACTGATATGTTACTCAGACAAAACTCCCATTGAAGTCAGGCAGAATTTTGCCTGAGTAAGAACTGAGTATTGACATGCTGGATTTGGTCCGTTATGTCTAAGTTTTGCCATTGCTTTTGGTGAGGTTGGGATTTGACTCTGTTTCCAGCAGCTATGAAGTGCTCAACCCTGTGGCCATATGTAGCTTTTGGGCTTTGGCGTTTCATTTAGCGTTTCCAGGAACTTCAAAGTTGTTTATGTATTGCTTCTCTGAATATACTGTAGAGCATTTGTGCCAATTCATATGCCAGAAATTATCTAGCACAAAAAAAGCATTTTTATCCACTTAGTCGCCACTAGAGAGATGGATACTGGCAGTTAATAATAAACTTGTTAATTATAACAATGCTAGCACTTAAAGTGTCCCGTTCTTCTCCACTAACTTGGTACTGGATATAATGGCCCTGATCTAAGTAAACCAAACTGTCCAAAAGCTCTGAAAAAATTAAGTGATATTAAAAACAAATATGCACATATGGAGTCTTTGCTGATATAAATGGGCGCATCTTTATTGACTTCAGTGAAGCTATGCTCATTTACATTAGCTGATTATCTTGACCAAAGATTTAAAAGGTACAATAATGCCCTGTATATGCTGAGGCACTTCCCAACAATTAGAAAAAACATTAAAAACAAATTGGGCAGACAGGTCACCGAGCTGGCTTCTGAAACAGCTCCCAGAATTGGCTCCCAAATGGGGATTGCTCTGCAGTACCCCATGCTCACAGCAGTTTAGATTTGAAGAAATGGACAGTGTTCATTTTATAGGTGATCTTTTTTTAATCAAATTATTTAAAATCTTTTCAACAACTCTAGACCCAGTAGTCTTCCCATTACAGGCAATTATCAGTATTTACAAATACAGCATTGATTCATTTTCTGTTCCCAGAGATCTGAACACATCCCCCCTAATTAGTGGGGAGTAATTTAACTAAATTGCTATTTATGTTTATAATGCACTCATTTACATAGTAGTTTTTCAAAAAATCAGAACCATGAAACACACATGAAGCTTCCTATAACACTGGAAGAATGGGAGAACTCATGTGCGTCAACACAGAATGTACCATAAATACAGTGTTTAAAGGACAATGTTACTACTTGATTCATGATCTTTACTTGACCCCTTCCCAAAAGATAATTTGCCTCCTGTTGGCATCCTCAATAGAAGCCAAGGTTTGGATAGGACTGAAAAAATAACTGCCCTATTACTCCTGGAGTGTCTCTCACAGTAAACAGAAGTGGGGCTAATGACCACAGAAAGAGCCTGTGCTTTTCTCTGGTTCACTAGCTCCTAGGTTAACACTTTACACAGGGGACCTTATTTTCCACTGCCTTGCACCTTGTGTTGTTTACACCTGCACAAAAATCACCATTCTGAACTGGTGAGGGTTTATACTCACTTTGTACTGATATAAATGACTATGCAAGGTGCAATGAAGTGGGCAATCAGGCCTAAGTTGTCCTTAAATCCTGCTCTGGACTGAACAGTAAAGAGGCAGCCAACTACACTAAATCCCATATAGATGGGTTTGTGTACATTGAAAAAGAGAGTGTGTTCTTAATTTGGGTTAAATAAATTCATGGAGATGTCCTATCTCCTAGAACTGGAAGGGACCTTGAAATGTTATTGAGTCTAGCCCCCTGCCTTCACTAGCAGGACCAAGTACTGATTTTGCCCCAGATCCCTAAGTGGCCCCATCAAGAATTGAACTCACAACCCTGGGTTTAGCAAGCCAAAGCTCAAACCACTGAGCTATCCCTCCCGCCCTGGGTTAGCTAACTCAGGTTAAAATAGCAGGGAAGACAGAGCATCTCAACTTTTAACTCCAGTTAGTAGCTCAAGTTCACCCCTAGGTTTAAGATTTAACCAGAGGTTTGTCAGTAGGACACTGTAGCATTAGGATGTGAAGGGCAAAGATATTTCCCCTCACTCTTCTTGTTCTCCTGTCAGCCTTTCTCTTGTATCATCGGTCGGGGTTTCCTTCTTTCTGTTCGGTGGAAAACAGCCAGATGCTCTTGTGAATTTTCAGTTTCTGGCTTTTAATTATAAATGAAAAGATGATGATAGCTCCCCTCACTCCCTTCCTTCTGCCCCCAACCTGAAAGTAGAGGGCTTCATTCCTGGTGAAGCTGAGGCCAAAGGAAGCCTGACAAATTACCAAATGTCTGCATATCATATCCTCTTCTGTAGCAGCCCATTTTGTAGACCCTGGATGTTGATACACCAGAGCTCCTGGGTACCCAGGGATAGAAAGTGGAAGTCCCTTTGGCAATGAGAAAGGAGGGAGCAAAGTATGGGGGTGGGATGTTCAGATGAATTGTTATGTAAACCTTTTATTTGCACTTCCTTGATTTCCACAGTGATCTCTGTCTCTGCAGGGGCTCTGTAATAAAACACTGATTACTACTACACGGGGGGTTCTGCTACTGGCATAGCTGCACTGGCTCAAACTCTAAAGATAGATTGGCAAAGGCATAATTTGCACAGGTGCACCTTGCCCATGTTTAAATCCTGGATAAGCTGTGCCAGTGCAAATTACAGCATCCTGTCTACCTTAGAGATTGCACTGTTGCAGCTACACCAGTGGCTGGCCAGAATGTATGGACTACATTGCACCTCCAAAGTGTTGTAGAAACAAACTTTTAATTAATGAACTCCTTTAACTCAAAGTCCTAAGCACTAGCTAATTTTACTGTTGAATAAGAACTGAACAGGAATCAACCCAGGGCTTTTATAACAACGCCTCGGCCATGGCCTATTAGGAAGGATAGAACCCTGGATCCTCCACTCCAAATCACGAGTCTATCACTTCAGCTTCGGGAGTAACTCCTTTAGTTAATTTGCATTATTAGGTTCTCATCCCCTAGACTACCCACTAGAGGGAAACATAACACACCTAGCACATTACGCACACTGTGTGGCAGAAGAAGCTCATCCTAAACATCTGAAGTGCACAGATGTTCAAATCCCCGTACAAGCCACCTCTGTTTAACAACTCCCCACTATGGGTTATCAGGAAGGATAGCAGCCAGGACTTTTCAGCTCCAAAGCAGGAGCTTTTACTGCTTGAACTAAAAGAGCAACTCGCTTAACTACGAGCAGTAGTAGGCTCTTATCCTTTACGTGGACTAGCCACTAGCAGGCCACACACACACACACACACTCTGTCTCTTGCTCGTAGCCATCGTGTGACATTGGCAAGCAAAAATCAGAAGGAAAGGTTAAATTTTTCTTTTTCAAATATACACAGTTAAGTGAATTTGGGGCTGGAAAAAGGTGCTGTATTGAGAGCCCTTGAGAATGTCATCCTCTCTCTACCTGCAGGTCAGGCACAAGACAAGCAGCACTAGGGCAACCTTCCTTATTTGTATTTTTTAAATTTGGCTTGGAGGGAGAGAGAAATTCCAGTGATCTCAAATATGTAAGGCCTAATTCTGTTCTCTGTTACGCCAATGTAAATCTTGAGAAATTCCTTTAAGTCAGTCAAGTTAACCCAATGCGAAACCAGTGTGGAAGTACAATCCGGCTCATTGTCTGGTTTTTACAAGGCATGTAGTGTTTCTCAGTGTTTAACATTTATTAATGGGGTAGATGCAATGGTTAAGCCTGAGCTTTAGACTTTGTCTGACAAGTTCGTGGCCGGGGAGAGGCACTGGACAATGTGACACTGATTAGCCCTGAGTCCAGATACCATTTCTCTCATTGCCAGGGAAACCTGCCTATCCAATAAGATGTCCTCTCATGTTTACGATCAAGGGCCCTGTTTTGTCTTGTCAAGATGTATGGCGGAGGACAGGGGAAATTTAATTTATAGATTGGGAAGGTGCAAGGTAATATAGACCGGAAAGGAACATTCTTCTTTGAGTGCCGGTCTCTATGTGTATTCCGCATGAGTACTCCTGTGTGCCATGTGCCCAAGTCTGGAGATTATTAGTAAGCAGTGTCTGTTGTCCACATATGCGCAGTTGCCCTCCTTGGGCTCCAGACCAAGGGCATAAGAGGCAATGTGGGCTGATGCCTCTCAGTTCCTTCTTATTGCTGCTGGCCTGAGTCAAAATCCTCTGTGTTCACAGATGTCTCCAGCTTCCTTCTTATCAGCCTGTAAGTATATATTATAAATAGCTTTAATATTTAGCATGGCTAAAGTTGTGATATAGTAGTTTATAGTTAGTTTAGCTTAGTTTCTCCCCTTTCAGGGAGTCCCCCTCCACAGACTGGGACTGTGCCCAGAGTCCCGGGGCTCAAGAATTGCATCTCTTGTCCTTGCTCCTTCTTTGTGAGTGACAAGCACCAATGCTGCCTCTCCTTTCTGTGTGAACACATATTTCAGCAAAGTGCAGCATTTGCCACTCATTTCCCCTGCGAACACACACAGCTTGTGAGCCTAAGTTTGAGGAAACACTTTATGGAGAAGGCCATGAGACCTGACTCTGATTTGGGCCAGAAAGACCCCCTGGTACATCAGCCTCCAGGCATGAGGTTAGGAGTGGAGCCTAGAACTGTCATCAGGACAGATTCCCCCCTCCAGCTGTGCTTCTAAAAGAAGAGACTCCCTCCCCTAATTCATCCTAGTCAGGTGAGCCTTCGCGAGCAAATTCTAAGGGCTCAGTATCACTTGAGAACCCCAGGAAAGAGGGTAAAGTATGAAATAAAAAGGATCATTCAGTATCCTCATTGGTTCCAACTCCTAAACATAAAGACCAGCATCCACTGGGTCCATCTAAGAGTGATAGACCTGTCTCTTCAGCCACATCAGCCCCCGCTTCAAGCAGCCAATTTCAGGTGAGGGATAGCTCAGTGATTTGAGCATTGACCTGTTAAACCCAGGGTTGTGAGTTCAGTCCTTGAAGAGGCCACTTAGGGATCCGGGGCAAAAATCAGTAGTTGGTCCTGATAGTGAAGGTAGGGGGCTGGACTCAATGACCTTTCAAGGTCTCTTCCAGTTCTAGGAGATAGGTATATCTCTGTATATTATTATTATTATATTTTTTAGCAGGCACTCCTCTGCAGACCATGAGTGGGAAATACATAACTCTGTCCTGTGCGAGATATTCACTCCTTGGGGAATACCTCAATGGGATCTCCTTGCATCCTAAATGAACAGGAAACATCTCCTGTGCTGCTCCAGAGCAGCTGTGGGCCGCAATTCCTAGGGTGACGCTCTCCTCTCATCATGGACAGACCGACTTAGATATGCCTTTCCTCCCATCCCTCTGCTATCACAGGATGTGAGAAATTTCCATTTCAACAAGGCCAGAGTCATTCTCATAGCACTGGATTGGTCCAGACAGTTCTGGACTGGTTTGAGAATGTCAGCCCATCCTCCTGTCAGGATCCACCCCTTCCTGGATCTTCTTGTTCAGGAGAATGGCAAAATCAGACACCCCAATCCAGACCCACATGATCTTACAGCCTGGTTTTGAACAGGCATCAGAACTAAAACAACTGTGAAGGAAAGATTCCACTCGGAACTGCTACTTAGCTGAATGGAGACACTTCTCCGCCTGGGCAAGGCACAATCTGTCTTCCTCAGAACCTGCAGATATCCCAGCTGTTTTAAATTATCTTCTGCCATTGAAGAATTCAGGTCTTTCCATTAGCTCACTGTGGGTCCATCTTACAGTAGTCAGGGTCAGTACACAGGCATTCCATTTTCACTCATCCAACAATGGTTAGATTCCTGAAAGGCCTAGTCAGGTCCTTCCTGCCAGTGGTCAATCCGACCTCCGTCTCGTCCTGTTAATAGGTACCAGACTACCATTTGAACTTTTGGCCACATCCTCTCTGTCCCACCGTTCCATGAAGGTCGCATTTTCAGTTGCTATTACTTTGGCCAGAATAGTGAGCAAGATGCTGACCCACCATACACCATTTTTCACAAGGAGAAAGACTCTCTTTGCCATCATCCTTAGTTACTCCCTAAAGTAATTTCTGAATTGCATGTCAACCAACCTATCCATTTACTGGTTTTCTTCCCGAAATCCCATGCATCTGTTGATGAGAAAGGAATTTATTCTCTGGATGTCAGACGAGCCCTGGCATTCTACCTGTAAAGGGCCAAACCAATCAGAAAATCACCCAGATTATTTGTCACTATAGCAGAAAGGTCACGAGGACAAGTGACATCTTCTTAGAGAATCTCTGAATGGATTTCTGCTTGCATCACTGCGTGCTATCAATTAGCACATATCCCTCCCCCAAAAGGAGAGCACAAGCTACCTCCACAGCATCGCTCCAGGAGGTACCGATACTGGACATGTGCAGAGCAGCTACCTGGAGCTCCATTCACACATTCACAAAATATTATGTGCTAGTTCAGGCCTCCTCTGCAGATGTGGCTGTAGGGACTGCAGTTCTTCAAGCATCTTTACTGACTGCATCCTTGCATCTACCCACCCAGCCCCAGTCTGTATACTGCTTGTCAGGCATCCACATGTGGAATACACACAGGGACCAGCCCTCAAAGAAGAAATGGAGGTTACTTACCTGTAACTGGAAGTTCTTGAGATGCATGGTTCCTATTTATATTCCACTAACTGCCCCTCCTTCCCCTCTGCTTTGGATCTTATCTGATTCATGGTAAGAAGAGGAAATGGAGAGGTGTCAGCTTGCACTATCTCTTATGCCCTCTGTCTGGAGCACAAAGAGAGCAACTGTGCACATGTGGGCCAATGGACACTGGGTACTAAGAATCTCCAGACTCGGACGTGTGGCACACGTTTACCCACGTGTGGGATACAGATAGGGAACTCACAACTTCCAGTTACAGATAAGTAATCTCCACCTCATCTTTAATTGTGAACAACACATTTAAATTCAGATCCTGCAATCTAAGGTACCAGCAATTCAACATTGTACCTTAGGGGAGCACACTGCTGCTTCAGGTTAGCCTTTTGTCCTCTCACAGGCAGTGTTCTGCATGGTGCAACAATGCAGTGTTGTGCCATTGCAACAGTGGGACTGCTGGAAATCCAGCTACAAAGAATACAACTGGAAGTTAAGCCAGAGTATTTTAGTATGGGGGCGGAGGGGAGAGTTAAGGATGATACAAACATGATGCACTTTTTTTTTGCAAAAGATTCAGAGCTCATTGGAGGCCAGGAGAAAGCAATGGACACAGAGTAAATCTGTGCATAGCCACAAGCAAGTAGTGCCAAGAAGTCGCTGTCCAGTCAAAGGAGTGGAGCCAAAGAGGAGCAGCAGCGGTAGCATTGCAGCTGCTGGGAGAGGTGAATGTGGTGCCAGCAATGCTATTAGTTTATTGAGTAGACTGAATTTAGATGTGGGATTGTGGTCTGGTCCTAGCACAGCTGGGTGCTGGGAGTTGCCCAAGGCAGTGGGCAGGCTGTTGCTGGACCTAATTTCAAATGGGTTTGTCATTGCTGAGCTCTTAGTTTCTATGACTCGTTTATGTTATGGCTGAAAAGTAAAACTGCTTTGTGCCGTGTCAGCACTTGACCAGCTGAGTCTGAACACGGAATGTGTGGTGTGTGACGAGAAAGTTCCAACAAACGTGAGCAGAGTGCAGAAGAGGGAGGGAGCTAGAAAGGTGGGTGGGGTTCATTTCTTGGGCATAACCAAGGGTATTTCCCCCAGAACCTCTGTTTCACAGTTCCAAAATTATGATTTACAGTAAGATTAAGAAGTAGGCATACCTCTGAGGACAAACCATTGGATTTAGTGGTAGAACCCCCGTTCACTCCACTGGGGCCAGATCTTTCTGAGACAAGGGCTAACATGGGTCCATCTGGATGTGTGGTTTGCCATGAATAGTCTGTGAAAAGGCCTCCCCATGTTCATTGTCTCTCAAGGATCCAAATCCACTATATTCAGCTTATAAGTAAAAAGATGGATTTTTCCTCCTAACTCTAAACCCCAGTCTGGGTTCTGAGAATTAAGCAGGATTCTTTCCATTTTGTGCATTATCAGCAATAATAAAGGCTTTATAGGCCACACTGGCCCTTGGTGACCCCCTGTGCAGTGCCATGGGTTGCACAGGTCTCACTGATTCAAACTTAGTAGACAATTCTGTTGATGATGCACAAGAAGTAATAGAATCCAGCATAGTCTCCTGCAGCTGTGTTGACTCTGCAGCGCTGATGGGAGTAAAAAGCAGTAAAACTTATTTTAGTCACTAACGCAAGCAGATCTGATTGAATACACACAGGAAGTAGATCTGTTGAGTAAGAAGGTATCATTTTTATGCTGCTACCTTTCAGAGCAGAACCGTACTTTATGGAAGGGAAGTTGAGAGGTAAAGGGACAAATGCTAGTTTGACACTAGTGTAAATTGAGCGAGCTCATTGGAGTTACTCCAGATTTGCACTGTTGTAAATAAAAGAAGAATTTGACCTATAATCTGTAATAGCTATTGATACCCCTAGTGCCAGTTACTGGTTGGTTTTATTTTAGTTTTTTTAGGTTTGTCTCTGTCCCAAATGTTGTGGTATCCTCTAGATAAATGGTCTGTTGCATGTATGACCATATAACTGCCCTGAAAATTATTTTGGGTCAGGAAACCATCATTGGGTTGAATCATTGCATCAGAACATGTTGATGCTTTTGCACGCTATGATAACATTACATCACAATGTCCATTTTGTCCAGCAGGAGAGACTGAAATAGAAAGATGACAGCCCCATTAATTGTGGCAGCACTGGGAGAACCTGGAAGTCCTCTTAGGCCAAGTCTGCACTATGGAATTTTGCCAGCACAGCTACGTTAATCAGTGGAGTGAAGAGGTATGATCCCCGACCGATATAGCTGTGCTGGCAAAAGCCCCCTCTGTAGATATAGTTATATGGGAAGAACTGCTCTTGAGCCAGTATAGATCATTTCTCTTAGTGGGGGCTGGAATAAGCAATTCTGGCAAAAGCTCAGTTTTACTGGTATAAGCTACATCTGCATTAGAAGTGCTTTGCCAGTATAGTATACCAATATAGCTATACTCTCAAAGCGTTCCTAGTGTAGACGTGGGTTAACTCCTAGTGCTGCCGGATCTTCTACAGTTTATTCATTATTCACAGGCTTTTTTTCCCTGGGAGTAAGAAGGACTAATGGAAAAACATTTGCATATAAATAGCCAAACTGCCATGTAAGATGCTAACAGCAAAGAGCTTAACGGGGGGATGTCTCTAACCATCTTTCTCTCTCTATCTCTCTGTTTTTCCTGCAGGGCTTGTGAAGTTGGGGGTTCACTGTGTAACATGTCAAAAGGTCGCGATAAAAATTGTCAACAGGGAGAAGCTCAGCGAGTCGGTGCTAATGAAGGTAATTTTCTAATGGGAGATTTGAGGGGGGGAAAGTATAGTTCTTGGCTCTGTGGCTTCTGTTCCATGCAAAATTAATATCCTTAATTATGTTTAACAAACATCCCTGTCAGTTCTAGGACTGTGCAGTGCATAATAATAATAATAATTCAGGGGTGGGGGCGGCTGGAGTTAAAAAGAAGGAGTATGCATGTGCTTTAATTAAGAGCAAAATTAACGGCCAGCCTCAGTGCTGTTACTGCTGTGCGATGGCAGACGCATGTGTTGGGGTTCTAAGTTCCACCAGATGGTGTGTGATGCCTGTTACTCTCAGAGATGGGTGAGGACATCTATTCTGTTCTGTGAGTGTTCTTACTGCTGTTCTGTGGTATGGTTTCATTCTGCTCTCTGATCTAATGCACCAGATCCTCGTCTGGTGTAAATTGGTATAGTTCCACTCAGGGCCAGCTCTGGCTTTTTGGCCGCCCCAAGCAAAAAAAAAAACCTGCAGCGTGGCTGGAGCGCGGGTACAGGGGGACAGGCTGGGGGGTAGAGGGGGGCAGAGGGGGAGGGAGCGGGCGGGAGAGAGAGAGAAGGGGGCGGCCAGGGCTACATCAGGGGCGCTGCCACGCGGTCCCTCCCGCTGCGCCGCCTCCTGCTGCCTGCTGCGAGGGCTCCGCTCCAGTCGGTGGGGAGGGAAGGAAGAGGACTGCCCTGCAGGGCGCTCTGGTTCTCCGCACCACCTCCCCCTACAGGGCGGCCGGAACGGAACACACCAAAAAAAAAAAATGTGGCCGTGCCGCCCTAGGATTGGGCAGAATGCCGCCTCGAACAATCTGCCGCCCCAAGCACCAGCTTGCTCAGCTGGTGCCTGGAGCCGGCCCTAGTTCCACTGATGTCAATGGAACCATGACATTTTAAACCGTCTAAGGATCTAGCCCAATGCTAATTCCCAGGAGAACTTATTTAACGAATTGCACCCAGGCTAATAATAGCCAGCTCCTTAAACTAACACCATTAAGCAATCTTGGGATACCAAAAAGAAAAGAAACCTGCTGTTTTGTTTATCTGATTTGATGAACAGCAGGGCCAAATCCAACCCTGACATGAGTGAATGCAACTCCTTTGGAGTCAACAGAATTGCACTGGGTTTAAGCCAGCTGTGAATTTGACCAATGTATGTGCAATTTGTGGTCCATTGTTGACCACATATGACACATTCCACATTAGCGGAAGACACATACATCTTTTCACTGTTGTCACTGTGGGAGTTTTGTTGTGTGTGTGCTTGTGTATAGTAGCTATTTTCCAGTACTAGTAGTTTACAACAACCTCACTGGGAATGGAAGGAAAACTGGGGATTGAAGGAAGACACTGCTAATTTTAGGTCCAAACTAGTTTTAATGAAAAAAGGGGGTCAATATATCTTCACATGAATGGAAATATCTTCAGCCTTTGTGTTTTGGAATTTCAGTGATATATTTCCCTCAACCACCTGCAGCATTGGGAACTCAACTGGCCATGTGCTAGTCCACAAAATCCAGGAACTGAAATAGACTGGCAACAAAACTAGAAATTAAAAGGCAACTGCCCAGTCTAGTTTCATTGTCTAAGGAGTAAAATGAAAAAGTGAACAAACTGCATACCTGGCAGACATTAAACTAGACTTTTAATACTTTGATTAATTAGTAACATTGGTAAGGAATGTATTTAACATGAGTTTTATGTTAACTGTGAGATCCTTTTAATGTGCAGTGTCTTGTATCAAAGATGTTATTTATCTCATTGATATTTCATGGAGGGGGGCAAAGCAGAACTTCTAGCATTGCAAAGTGATCCCTTTGCTTTGAGCTGATTCACTGTTGTGTTACTCCAGTTATAGTGTAAAACTGGAGTAATGCATTGGTGGCCCTTGTTTCCAGGGATGAGTGCTGAAAATTGCCACATTCCCTGTGTGATTCTGCAAAATTCTTCTCTGCAGGACACCATGTATTGTGATTTCCTGCTGAATCTTTCACATCACTGCCCACAGAGCTTTCTCTTACTAGGGCTCTCCACTGCATACTCAATAGGCTGCGATTGCATATGGAAGTGGAGTGGGTATCTCATCTATTACATAAATGTAGTGACCAAATGTCTTTTCAGGATTGCTGTCTGACAGTCAGAGGCGAGCCTTTGGCTCTCTTAAGTTAAGTTGGAGAGGACTATTAGCTATTTTAATCCTCAATTCTTCCCCTGAAGAACTGAGGAGAGAAGAATTCAGTTACTCCCAATTCATACTACAGCATCATAGTGCAGCTGCTGCCAGCCAGCCAGCTGAGAGCCTACAGGGCAGAGTCAGCAGCCACATGGAAGAAGCCGAGGGCAGGGCCAGATAGTGTGTGGCTATGTGCTGGCAGTCCCACCCTGCAAATGCTCCCTCTGGCTTCTCAGTCCCAATGGCAGACCATAGCTCTCTCTGCCAATGGGCCAGTCACCTCAGTCAATGGATCCAAATGTTGCACTCTCCACAGACACTCTCCCCAACCAGGGCCCAGATCCATGGAACCTGCTTTATAATCTGCCTCTGGAATGGATTTGACAAACCTTTCCACCTGCAGTATTGAGGATGCGAAACTGTGGCCATTTACCCTAGAGCATAAGGAAGAAGTCTGCCCTTCAGCATCTAAAATAAACACTGGTGGCCCACACAGCAAGCTGCTGTCTCCTGCAGAGGACTGCCATTGTTGTTCTGTCTGTATCTGCTTCTTAGAGCCTTTTTCTCTCCAGTATTTTTTTCAGCTAGCGCTTTTGTGTGTGTGTGTGTGTTTTGTATGTTCAGGGAACTATCCCTTCTCTCCACAGCTGCTCCTCATCTGAGCTTAGCAGAATTGAGAGGCATTTGGTAAAGTGCTTTCTAATCATAGCGTAATACTATCAATATTTCTGGAGAGAATAATTCGGAA
Source organism: Trachemys scripta elegans (assembly GCF_013100865.1). Taxonomy (NCBI): domain Eukaryota; kingdom Metazoa; phylum Chordata; order Testudines; family Emydidae; genus Trachemys; species Trachemys scripta. The sequence goes on along the minus strand of NC_048301.1, from coordinate 107,572,721 downwards.
TTGAAGCAGCTGGTCTCAATTAACAGAACTGCCGCTGTGGAGATGACACACGAGCAGGCGTGGTGCAGCATGAAGCTGCAGTAAATGTATAATGTGAGCATGCATTGCCCCATCAAAGGGACTGGATTGCAGGTAGACTGCTAAGCAGATGTGTATGGGTTGTCTGTAGAGTAGGCACTTGGTGTTCTTATACTTTCATGTTGTGGATAAATCCGAGAGCCGTGCTTCTTGCACAGGTCCACCTCTGTCACGTTTGGAACTTTGCATCTAGGTTGAAGCAACAACAATATATAATGTCTTAGACCGTACAAAAGACAGAGGGCCTGATTTTGACTTCACGTCACTTTTGCACCGGTGTACCTGATTTGAGCTGGATCATCCATCTACATGTTTGGTAGCATCCATTGATTTGTGGATACAGCGGGCCAGATTCTTCTCTCACGTCTCTTCTCTCACTGACATTTACATTTACAAATTAGAAGTAACTCTGTTGAAGTCAATGGTGTTATGGCAGTTTATTGCAGATGGGGACCTGGCTCATTAACTTCAATGGAGTTACTTCTTATTTGGCAGCAAGAGGAGAACTTGGCCCAGAGAGTCCAATGTGCATAAATCAGTAGCCACTACTGAACATACAAATTTGCAACCTGTGGTTTTGATTTTCCATGCCAACGAAGGAATTGAGCCACACAACCCCCATTGAAATTAACATGAGCTGTGTGGCTAAACTGCCTAGTCAGTTTTGAACATCTCATCCTGTATGTTGCATGTTAAATTATATCCTCTAGAGCGGAGTTACTCTATGAGCTGCTAATTCACCATCCTCCAAACACTGTGGGGAGATGGAGTTTGTGGCATCCTGTCGCTTTAAATCTACAAAAGACCTTGTGAACTCCATAGCTAGCATTCTGGATTCTACAGCACTCTGTGGGGTGCTGCAGATTGGAAGTTCTGCATCATTTACATTTAAAAAAGGAGGTTTTTTTATTAATTAAAAATGAAAATGGTAATACAGGATAGTAGCCCTTGTGTTGTTAAATTCCATTTCATTTATGCTACCCTCGTATTTTCAGATTTTGAATTTGTGGCAAACTTTTCTGCTGTCAGTGCCTTACTGCATCATGTCAGTTGTCAGAGGTGATGCTGGAGCTTTTGGCAGGCGGATTGGGAGCAACGGTGGCTTTTGGCACCTAGAGAGGTGTGGAAAGGATTTAAGGATTGTGAGATAAACAGACAAGTAGGATATTTCTGCTAAAAATAATCAACAGTGAGTTTCGTTAACAGTGGTGACAAGTTATTATTTTTTGATTTCAGAGTTAATACTCCTTTTGAGATGAATGTGATAATTTCACCCCCTCAGAGCTATTGTTTCAGCCTCTCTGCAGACTCAGGCATGAGCTTATACTTCGTTCATGTGTCCAAGATTTTGTACCTGACCATAAGGACTAGAAACATAGTTATATTTATTTAAATGAAAGTTTAGATTCTGGAGCACAATTTCTCAGCGGGGGGTGGATTCTATAGCAAGTTCTGCAGCAGTGGAATCACGGAACACATGGGGCCCTGAATAAATGCAGCAAGGGGTGCTAGTATTATTATAAAGAATTGGCCTTATAGCTGATTGGCTAAATTGCAGATTTAAGCCACTGCCACAGGCTGGTGAATGCATCCTGTCAACAGTGTTATCCTGAAGCTTGAGCTGAAACTTTATATATCCCTCCAGAGAAAGAGATGTGTAACAGGAGTATAGGAAAGACTCACAGGACATGATTTTCATGTGTGTTACAGCCTCTTTTCAGTACCATGGCAATGGAAAAGCAGTCTAAATGAGCTGGAAAGTGGGCATAATTTTCTGCCACCGTGGTGTGAAGTGGTCTTAGTGCAATGGAGAATTCAGGATGTGGTATTTATCCATGGGTAATGAAATGTTAAAGCAAATCATGCTTCTTTGTTCAATGATCGTTATCTTGAATTGTAGCTTAAACCTAGGGCATGAGTATTGGATTTCTACAGTTGGAGCAAGAACTTACCAATGGTAGTATTACCCATTCCCACAAGGGGACTCAGAAGAACAGGAAGTAAGGTACGCATCCTGCTTAGGATAACTTCCCAAATTGTATAGGAAGGAGCCCTTCTGGGTTTAGACAGTGAGTTGGGGCGGTGTGTGGGTATGTGTGGGTGTCACAGGGAATCCTCTTTCTGATATAGCTGAGGTGTATTTGGAAAGTTTCTGTAAGTCACCTGAGTCAAAATATGTACAGCTGCTTCTTTTTTATTATTTCAATGTGTTTTTGGTGATCCGCCATGTGAAATGTTTTTCCTGGAAAGGCTGTGCTTGTGGCACCAAGGGGAAGGTAAGAGGTGAATGGGAAAGAGACAGGTGGCCTTTGATTAGTTGCCTAGACACACAGGGATCCTGAGAAATCCACAGGTGGGCACAGGCTTGACAACAGAGAATTGACCTCCACTTGCCTTTCTTTGGGTGCATGTGTCCTTTATTTATTTTAAATATTGCTTTGTGTGTTGGTTTTTAGTGGAGGCTAGTATCTCCAGGGGGGAGTATGGAGGAGTGGACCCCCTTCATCATTTTCCCAGTAAGGTCACACATCTGTGAACAAAGAATGTGGCCATGCTTATAGGATGGGGGACTCTATCCTGGGAAGCAGTGACTTTCTGAAAAAGACTTGGGGGGCCATGGTGGATAATCAGCTGAACATAAGCTCCCAGTGTGATGCTGTGACCAAAAGGACTCATGCGATCCCTGGATGTATAAACCAGGGAAATTCAAGTAGGAGTAGAGAGGTTATATTATCTCTGTATATGACACTGTTGCCACTGTTACTGGCTTTCTATATCCCCTTCTGGTGTCCACAATTCAAGAAGTTTTTTGAAAAACTGGAGAGGGTTTAGAGAAGAGCCACCAGAATGATTAAAGGATTGGAAAGCATGCTTTATGCTTTATGGTGTTGTCCATTTAGCTTGTCAAAGAGAAGGTTAAATGGTGACTTGATCACAGTCTAAAAGTCCCTACATGGGAAACAGAAATTTGATAGTAGATGGCTCTATAATCTAGCAGACAAAGATGCAAGAAGATTCAGTGGCTGACAGTTGAAGCTTGACAAATTCAGACTAGACATAAGGCACAGATTTATACCATTGAAGGTAATTAGCCAGTGGAACAATTTACCCAGGATTGTGGTGGCAAATTTTAAATCAAGAATGAATGTTTTTTTCTAGATGATACGCTCCAGTTCAACCACTACTATTGGACTTGTAATAATAAATAAAGCAATACATAAATAAATAATAAATAAAGCAATAAATTCAGGGAAGTCTGATAGTCTGAGCTTCCACATAACACAAGATAGATAATCACAATGGTCCTTTTTGACATTAAAATGTATGCATCCATGAATTTCTAGGCACATGCACAAAAATCTGTAAAACTAACCATACTTGCCCTAAATAACTGATAATAGTGTAAACTAATAATGATAAAGACCTTCTACCTGAAACAACCTTCAGTTCCCCAACCCCCACAGAAAATGTCCCCTCAGGAAGAGACTGAATAAATAGATTGCCCTTGCAACGTGCCCTAAGGGTCAGTCCTGTCAGTCCAAGGTGGGGAAGGGAATTCCAGAACCCATAGTCTTCTCTCGGAATGCCTAGCTTCCAAACATATGAATCTCTGGACTATCAGCTTGACTGTACTAGCTGACCGCCATGGCTAAGTTGGGGTCTGATCCAAAGCCCATTCTCAAGGCAATGGAAGTCTCCTGATTGACTTTGATGGGCTTTGGATCCAGCTGTGAGAATACAAAGAAGCATTTGGTCGCAAAGGTACACCGAAAGAGAACCTGTTTATTACTTTTCTAGTTATTTTTCTGTTCTGTCATTCAGTTTTGAAAGCCTGCTTTTGGTAAAATCCTCATAATGAGGAGGTGATAAGGGACATTTTGTGTGGGTCCAAAGCAAGTGTGTCTCATCAACAGACCCAACCAAAACCTACAGCAGGAGTTCAAAAAAACTTCAGGGAGAAGCTAATCTCTTTCTCTTTCTGTTTTAGGGCATGTCTATACAATCCTGTAGTCTAAACTGCGGGGCAGTGTAGACACGTCTTTAGAGCAAAACAAGGCCATTAGGACCAAATTCAGCCCCAGTGTAAAAAGGTAAATATTCAATGGAGTCACATCTTCTTACACCAGGGCTGAATTAGACCCAGTGGAGGGCAGGGGGAGTTCAGATGGACTCTCCATTAGCATAACTTTGCTCCAGTTGCAGTCAGCTGGAATTTTACCATTTGTAAGGAGGACCAGGACTCTGAGGTGGCACCAAGCATTCTCTCAAGGGCTTGGCTGGCTGGTTCCTGCTCACATGCTTTCCGTCTAACTGATCTCCACATGTGGAGTGGGGAAGGAATTTTCTCCTAGGTCAGATTGGCAGTGACCTTCCTCTGCAGCGTGTGGGTACAAGTCACTTGCCAGAGTATATCTCATTTAATCATTTCCCTGCCATGGAGGGGGCCTTAAGCACTGGTGCATCTCAGTCCCTCCTATTCTCTGCCTGTGGCACATAATGCTCTGGTCTCTTGTGGGCTGCAGTGCTTTGGTATCATTTTGATTGTTGGTTTAGTGTGCAGGTGCTGGGTGGTGTCGGTGGCCGGTGATACACAGCAGGTCAGACTAGATGATCTGGTGGTCCCTTCCAGCCTTAAACTCAATGACTGTATGACTGCAGTGGAGGCAAAGTTAGGCCACTTCAGAAAATCTCACGCAGTAGGTACAGATTACAAGAGAAACAGAAAATCAGTTTATTTCGCCAATGTACTGTGTTCGGATGAATCTAGGACACTGGGACACAAGAGACCTGGAACATTTGTGTGTTCAAAATAATAAATAAGAGAGAAAATAATATTTCCTTATATTAAAAAGAAAATAAAAAAAAAAGCCTTAAGGAAAAAGAGGTTTTTTTTAAAAAACCACCAAACCTGTCAGAGTTCCTGATTAAGAAAAACTGCCCTGGCTGGCTTGTATTGCTTACTGTTCTCATGATTGATAGATTGATTGTAAGTGTAGGAGGGTTGGCTGTACGGTAAGCAGGTCTAGTGGTCAGGGCCTGCTGCTCCAGTCTCTCTTTTAGATGAGTGTGTCCTGAGCCCCTTGAATGGAGTTCATCTGGGTCAGCTTCCTTGTCAATAACTCCCTAGTCCTGCCCATCCCAGGAATCTGAGATGGGTAGGGGGACCTGGGCCCTCCTGCTCCACTTGATGCCAGCCCAGGGCCCTGAAAGTGTGAAACTGTAGGATGGCCTATGTTCAAGCCACCTCCTGCTCACCTTAGAATCATAGAAGATTAGGGTTGGAAGAGACCTCAGGAGGTCATCTAGTCCAACCCCCTGCTCAGGGCAGGACCAACACCAACTAAATCATCCCAGTCAGGGCTTTGTCAAGCCTGGGCCTTAAAACCTCTAAGGAGAGAGATTCTACCACCTCCCTAGGTAACCCATTCCAGTGCTTCACAACCCTCCTAGTGAAATAGTGTTTCTTAATATCCAACCTAGACCTCCCCCACTGCAACTTGAGACCATTGCTCCTTGTTCTGTCATCTGCCACGACTGAGAACAGCCGAGCTCCATCTTCTTTGGAACCTCCCCTTCAGGTAGTTGAAGGTGGCTACCAAATTCTCCCCCCCCACACTCTTCTCTTCTGCAGACTAAACAAGCCCAGTTCCCTCAGCCTCTCCTCGTAAGTCATGTGCCCAAGCCACCTGATCATTTTTGTTGCCCTCTGCTGGACTCTCTCCAATTTGTCCACATCCCTTCTGTAGTGGGGGGGCCAAATCTGGATGCAATACTCCAGATGTGGCCTCACTAGTGCCGAATAGGGGGGAATAATCACTTACCTCAATCTGCTGCCAGTGCTCCTATTAATGCAGCCCAATATGCCATTAGCCTTCTTGGCAACAAGGGCACACTGCTGACTCATATCCAGCTTCTCATCCACTGTCATCCCCAGATCCTTTTCTGCAGAACTGCTGCTTAGCCAGTCGGTCCCCAGTCTGTAGCGATGCATGGGATTCTTCCATCCCAAGTGCAGGACTCTGCACTTGTCCTTCTTGAACCTCATCAGATTTCTTTTGGCCCAATCCTCCAACTTGTCTAGGTCACTCTGGACCCTATCCCTACCCTCCAGCATATCTTCCTCGCCCACCCTTCCTCTTAGTCACTTAATACCACACCCAATGCCTCAGTTTGGGGTATGGCTACTGTTTAGTTATAGTCCTTTGCTTCAAACCCCACAGTAGAGCCCTGCGCGGGACTATGTTTTTAATCCCATTCCTAGCCCGGCCCACAATACCCGCTCCCCCCTGATCCTGCATTGTTTCTTGCATTTTTATCCTACTCCTGTCTGCAAATCCTGCAAGAGAGACAGATTCCCTCATGCTACTAAAAAATAAAAGGTTGGTTAATATATTGAATATATAAACAGAATTCAGACACAAGTTTTACAACTAAAAGAATAAAACGAAGTTTGCTTAAATCATGTAAAATACTTTAACTCCTGTTATAATAGATATCGAATTTTTCTATCCCTTTCCTAAATTTAAGTATTAAAACCTTTTTATTTTTTTTTAAAAAAAGAAAAACTTCTTTTACATTGCTAAACTCTATTTATGACAAGCTGCTGTCATGTGTATATCACACGGAATGTCAAAACAAAATGCACCACAATTTTGCTTAAAAGGTGCAGATTTTTTTTAATGATTATAAAAAGTAAGTTGCTTTAAAAAAACTGGATTTTTTTAAACCACTTAATCATCGTTTTTAGAACTCTGAAACATATCGTTCAAGTTATTTATATGTCAGGATTATTATTGTGTTTTGAAAAACATTTAACAGAAAAACTGCTCATAGCAATAGGTTTTTGATAGTTTGAGCCTCTTTTTAAAATGTATTTCTAAGTGAATGATAATAAGGTCAACTTAACCAGCAGGTGTAGCTAAACTTGCATTTTGTTTTCCCACAAATTACTGCAGTCTGGGGTTTTTTTGCCCACCCAATCCAGCCTGCAACAAAGTACATTTTACCTGCCCCTGCTATTATGGCAGTGGGTCCTGTGGGACACACAGGATCCCTATACCGCTGCAGGGCTCTACCCTAGACTCTCAGGGCTGATGGAAGCGATCCTCTGGTGCCCTTCACAGGGTTCTTTCTACCTTTTGGCTGATGTTTTAAAAAAAAGTGATGGGGGCAGGCTCACAACCAGACGTCCTTAGTAAGCGCTCCTTTTCCTGTTGCAGGCAGTGTTCCTCCAGAACAGGGGTCTCAAACACACGGCCCATGGGCCGCATGCAGTTCACCGAGTTATTACCTGTGACCCACCATAGCTCCCCTCACCCCCCCTCCCGCCCCCCTGCCTTGGCCAGGGTGGTGGGGTTTTGAAACATCATCACAGTAAGGTTTTTGTTTTGCTGAAGAAGGAGAACCACCCAGAAGACTTCTATATCCTTGGAAAAATCCTGATTAAATAGGAAAATGAAATAAAATCCTCCCCCCAAAATACACACAAACTCTCGCACATTCACATTTACAAAGGCAGTATCTTGCATGTTGCTGAGCGTGCGCACACACTCTCACACAGTCAGATTTATATGAAAATCGCTTCCACATTGCTGAGTGCATACACACATACCTGCACACAAACACACTCAAGCTTGCATTGACACTGGTGGTGTCTTGCTGGTTGCTGAGTGCACTTGCGTGCATACACACAATCGCACACAAACGCTCTTTTTGGTTTATCTTGAGCTTCAAGAATTACTACTGGTTTGTCTTCTTTTACCTCAGGAGACGAGCAGATTTGAAGCGTGTGCATGCCTGTGTGCGTGTTTGATAGCGCGTAGGTGGTGAGCAAACTGTCGGAATGATTGGCACTCGTCAAAGAGCTCGAGTGCACAAACACACATGCAGCCCCCCTCTGCGACCCTAGTTTGTATTCCAGTAACAACCCATTTAGCGCAGCACAACTTCATAAGTGGGATTCTGTCTTCTAAGTTCAAAGAAACAAAAAAGCACCTTGGTGTATGGAAAACATGGGGAAATAAAAGGGTTATTTTCCCTGGCTTCCTCCTGCCACAGGGAGTTTGGGACTAGGGATCTGTTACTGAATGTATAATGGAGAGTGTTTTGTTTTAATCTGGAACTGGCGAGCGGCACTGAAAGCTCACTCACTTGTCATCTGTTTGAGCAGTTAAAGAAGTTGGATAATTGTGTTTTCCTGTGGAGAAGAATCGCTCTCCTCCTCCTCTTTCCACCACACCCACAACTCAGCACAGTTTGAGTTATTCTTTAGGAGGGGAATTAAACAAGAATCAAGAGCACATGCTGTACCTGTCAGAAGAACAAACCTGTCAACAGTACACGGTGCCTTTCACTCTCTAAATTTAGAGTGATCAATTGACGCATTTGGGCAAGTTATAGCAATAATTGGACCTATTTTTTCTCCTGCTTTTAGTTCCACAAATTGACATAACAGCAGTCTGGCTCAAACATCTATGGTACCAATTGCAAACACACACACAATCTACCGCCTTCAGGCAGCACTCAGGGTCCTACAGTTATGTGTGCTACAAGGCCCTGATCCACAACCTACTGAAGTCAATAGGAGCCTTTTTATTAATTTCAATAGTCTTTAAATCAGGCCCATAATGACTGGGTAGACAAATAGAACCTCCCTATATGGTTGGGTCTCAGAATTCAAGGTTGAGACTGTCTGTATACTTTTAGCTAAGCCTGGCTTTCTATTTTATATCATCTGTGTCTTCATGCAGTTTAACACCCTGATCCGGTGAGAACGCTGTAAAAGACACTTTGTTACCCATTCCTTTTGACGGCCTCCATCATTTTCCCACCAAACTTCTGGCCCAGGGAGTAAGAAACCAAAGCTAGACTGGTTTCTCTAATCTCCCATCAGACTACTGAACAGGCCCAGGAATAAGCCTGCTCCATGCCTGCAGCTACTGGATAAAGGAGTGTACTACAAAGGACTGGATTCTGGTTGAGTCCTAAGACTACACCATCTTCGCAGCCCTGATCACCTGCACAGACACCCTCTGTGAATGTGACCCCTCTGTGACGTTGTGCAGTCTATATGGTTTTATAAAAAACTTGATAAGTCAATATAATGTAACTGAGATAGTTTTAGAGAAAATACGGTAATAAGTGAATGTAAGTAACTGGGATATGCCTCATGCAAAAGGTCTCTTGTAAGGTATCATTCCAAAGCTTATAATCTACTGAATGTGATCATCTGACTTGTATAAATGTACCACTCTTGTATCTAAAACTAGAAATATAAAATGTAACTCTGAGGGCCTATTGTAATTGTGTAAAGTGTGGACCATTAATGATGGTTTGGAATCTTGATGACTCCCATTGTCTGCAGATGGCTGTATTTACCTGTGAGTCTTCCTGTATATGTGTGTGCTGGCAAGTGAGTAATGAAGTCTTGCAGTGACATGTGATCATGTCACCTGAACTGGAATCCATCTTTAACCTGGTGCTTTTCCAGTGAGGGGGGGTGGAAACCCAGAGAGACAAAGAGTTCCCGCCTTATGCAAAAGATATATAAAGGGGGGAAGAGAAGAGAGAAGGGGAGGAGCCATCATGAAGAATCCCCTAGCTACCACCTGAGCTGCAACAAGAGCTGTACCAGGGGAAAGGATTGTGCCCAGGCCTGGAAGATGTCCAGTCTGAGAAAAACTTACTGAAGCATCTCTGAGGGTGAGATTATCTGTATTTAGTTTGATTAGGCATAGATTTGCGCATTTTATTTTATTTTGCTTGGTGACTTACTTTGTTCTGTCTGTTACTACCTTGAACCACTTAAATCCTACTGTCTGTATTTAATAAAATCGCTTTTTATTTAGTAATTTACTCAGAGTATGTATTAATACCTGGGGGAGCAAACAACTGTGCATATCTCTCTATCAGTGTTATAGAGGGCGAACAATTTATGAGTTTGCCCTGCATAAACTTTAAACTTTATGCAGGGTAAAACGGATTTATCTGGGTTTAGACCCCATTGGGAGTTGGGCATCTGAGTGCTAAAGACAAGCACGCTACTGCGAGCTGTTTTCAGGTAAACTTGCAGCTTTGGGACAAGTGATTCAGACCCTGGGTCTGTGTCTGGAGCCAGACGGGAGTGTCTGGCTCAGCAAGACAGGGTGCTGGAGTCCTGAGCTGGCAGGGAAAACAGAAGCAGGGGTAGTCTTTGCACATCGGGTGGCAGCTCCCAAGGGGGTTTCTGTGATCCAACCCGTCACACCCTCTCTTCCTGATGGAATTGCTTTATAGATTGTATATATGAATCACTTCCATACCACTGAGATTAAGAAGAAATGTAGTGGCCATTCTGTAACAGCACCAGGGTTTTTAAATTTTGAAATGGGACGGTTCAGAGTATATTCTCCACAGGGCTGAAATTCTCATGGAGTATTTGCTGGAGCCTCCTATGGGGTGCGCCAGGGCTCGGGGCTTCAGCCCTGTGAAGGACATCAGGGCTCAGGGTTTCAGCCCCACAGGGGGCATTGGGGCTCGGGGCTACAGTCCCGTGGGGTGTGCCAGGGCTCAGGGCTTCTGCCCCACAGGTTTGAAAATATTTAGTGGAGCTTTACTCCAGACAGCTCCTGCTTAATTTAAGCCATGATTCTCCAGATGGAACTATAGGGGGAAATTTTAGGGAGGCCAAATTCTTATGTAAAGCAACATGAGGTCTGTAATAACCACAAGGGGTCAGGACCTCAGGTTTACATCTCATCAGAAAGATAGACTAGTTTGTCACATCCTTGCCTTGTTCTCAATTTTTCTACCCAGCTTTAGTGAAAACAAAGTCCAGGATGGATTTCATGTGCAGGTAGTAGGTTGAGCACTGTGCTGACCAAAGAATCGGAATGTCAGCCATGGATGCACCACAACTCCCGTTAGGCATTCCTCTCTGTGCTGGGGCAGAGCAAGTATCCGTTCTGGCTGGATGTAATTTGTGTATCAAAGGCAACTCTTCTCTGCTTTCATGTCTGCCATGCCTGGAATCATAATGCTGGTATCTGTTCATAGCAAGTTTGTAAGAAGTTACAGGAGACTGGTGATGCCTCAGCATTGCAACAGAGCACACATGCTTCAGGAGCAATTTCAATAGGAAGCAAGGGCAATTCAGCATCAACACAATAGGTTAATGCACATTTTTTCCCCCCACCACTTCAAAATCTTTTGCTGGGTCGTAAATGAAATTATTTTGTTGGTCTCAGTTTGTGTTGGTCCATATTGCACAGCCCAGAAGCCTCACTGGCAGCTTTTGTTTGGGAGAGAACCGAGACTGGAATAGCACGAGTTGCCTCTCAGATTAATGTTTTGTTGGTCTTTAAAGAGGATGGCCTGAGCACAGACACAGGGCCTGAGTTTTGAAGGTGTCTTGATCACATGGAGTCCCAACACAAGCATCACAATGTTGGTCCAGGCCCCATTAAGAACTATAATACATCCCTGCTTATCTGAGACAAGCCGCTGAAGCAAAGACTTTACTTTAGTCTTGTTTATGCTGGAAACCACACATTTAATTCAGGTATAAGCAGAGGTGAAAGTAAGCTGGTCTGGTACGGTACAGCATACCGGCAAGAGCTAGAATGCCGTGCCGGACTGGACCAGCTTCTCCGGCAGTGATTTAAAGGGCCTGGAGCTCCGGCCGCTGCGGGGAGCCCCAGGCCCTTTAAAGCACCGCCCGAACCCCACTGCCAGAGCTCCGGCGGCGCTTTAAAGGCCCAGGGCTCCCCACAGCGGCCGGAGCCTCTGGCCCTTTAAATCGCTGCCGGAGCCCCGGGGCTCCTGCAGCTGGGCTCGGGCAGGGATTTAAAGGGCCCGGTGCTCCTGTCACTGCGGGGAACCCCGGGCCCTTTAAGTGCCTGCCCGAGCCCTGGCTCCCCGGGGTAGCAGCAGTAGGGCTCCCGCAGTGATTTAAAGGGCCCAGAGCTCCACGGCGGCCAGAGCCCCAGGCCCTTTAATTTGCCCCTGAGCCCCGGGGCTCGCAGTTGCCTCTGCAGCTGGGAGCTCCGGGGTGATTTAAAAGCCCTGAGGCTCCCAGCCACAGCCTTTAAATCTTGAAAGGCCACGCTTTTTCCTGTTGAGGCCATGCCCCCGCTCAGGACTCCGGCATACCCGTAAGTCCTTTAAGTTACTTTTGCCCCTGGGTATAAGCCATACCACTAAAAGAACTCTTCTGCCAACATAGGCTGAGTCTTCACACTCTAACTGACAAAGCTATGCCAGCAAAGCTTTTAAGCATAGACCAGACCTCCGTCTGTCTTTCCAACACCTGGCCATAAAGAGCTGGCAAGAATTGGGGAAAAAGCTGGAAGGGCTGAATCCTGATCCAGTTAACAGTTAGGCCAGAATCATCCGATGGAGCTGGATGCAGCATACTGTCGGTTTGCTTTGCCACGATTAGAGCATGCTCATCCTTCTCTCTAATGGCAGATTTTTAGGCATTTGGGTATGTCCTATTTGCTTCTGGGAACCACCAGATGCTAGGTCTGAACATGTCCCCCTGCCTCCTGGCATATTGGAGAAGCTAAATCCACTGTGGATACAACATTGATATGTTGGTCTGTGCATGAAGCATGCTCACGTGGCAGTGATCTGTGTCCATAGGCATTCTTCATGCAGATACTAGTGTCCTCAGCTACACTGCACACTCTGCATTGCGGTGGGGACTAGAACTCATAACCTTCAGTTCCAAAAACACTGGCCTCACTCTCTTCCACTAAAGGAAAATATTTTTTACTTATTAGGACTAATAGGGCTCATCTATTCTCTTTTTAGGCCAGCTACTAGATAGTGACATAACTATAGTCATATGTAGGCTGATTCTACCTGGGGGATAGCTCAGTGGTTTGAGCATTAGCTTGCTAAACCCAGGGTTGTGAGTTCAATCCTTGAGAGGGCGATTTAGGGATCTGGGGCAAAAATCTGTCTGGGGGTTGGACTAGATGATCTCCTGAGGTCCCCTCCAACCCTGATATTCTATAAGGCAGTGGTATACATAATTGACCCACCTGTGTATTAGGACACCTTGAATTCCTGACCTGTTTGCTGTTTAATACATGATGGTAAACTGTGCCTATGCAGTGGCTCCATGCTGTGGGGTAACAGTAGCATCAGCATACATCAATGAAACAGTTGATGATATTCACCCTCAGTAACACAGACCACTGGGAAGATGGAAAGGAGTTTAATCTTATACTTTGCCACTTGTGCCAGTATCTCACTGCGTGATGTTTGTTCCATAGCATCTCCAGGGGTTCCCATGTGTTACCACAGATGGAAATGGAGATTTTCAAAAGTGACTCGAGATCTGGGGATGCACAACTTGAGACACCTGAAAGGGGCTGCATTTTCAGAGGGCAGATGCTCCAAATTTTCTGAAAAATCAGACCCTTTTAAAGTGTTTTAAGTTGGGCACCCAAAATCACTGGTCACTTTTGAAAATTTAGACCAAATATGCCAGGCTACACCAAGGTCACCCAGTGGTTTCATACTGAAATGCCTGTGGATGTTTTCACCTTTCTGGTAAGTCAGGGTACCTCTAAAATGGGAAAGTCTTAATAAGAGACATGGGATAGGTCTCCTCCTTCTGTTTCTAGCAGGTGCCACTTTTAGGCGCTTCTTTTAAAACACCTGGCACGCTAAAGATATGCTTCCCACATGACTCCAATTCTGTGCATTCAGCTAAAAAGCCAGCATGTCAATCCTGAATTTTTCCTGACTCCAGCTTTCCCACTGCTTCAACAAGCAGAAGCATGCCCAGAACTATCATCTGCTGGTTCCCAGCAGAGAAGAGGACAGGCCCAAATGCCAAAAAAAGACATCAGTAAGCTTCAGCAGTGGCAAAATTAATCAACAGGACAACAGTGCCCAGTTTCTTCTGATGCCTGTAGGCCAGGAAAGCTTCTGGCTGCTAACTATATCTGCGGTGTTTGCTTTTTAGACAGCTTTTCTCCCCAGTTCTTGATATCTGTTGCTTGCTGCTGGAGAGATTGCAGTTCTGTGTAGCTAAGTAACTAGGGCTAGCAAGTCAAAAAGGGAGGGATATCACTTGGATGTGTAACTGTTTATAACTTCCCTAGAAGAATTCGCTCTCGGGTCAGATCCTACAATGTTTTGGAAGTACCTCCATGGAATCCAGGAGGAGATCGTCACAATGAATTCTATATAAGAGACTGCTGTGTAGTGTTAATCAGTGGGTAGAAATGCAGTGTGTGTGTGCAGGTGTATAGGGGGAGTGGTGTCTAGCATAAACTACTTGCTATTGAGGAAGTCAGCCCAGTGTGACCCATCTCAAATATTTTGTGCTAAAGCTACTTTTTAAGTTTCTTTTTCTTCTCAGATTTCCTTCCTAATGCCCCTGAAATAAATCCCCTCATTCTAATGTTCTTATCTCTTTTCTTTGATGAAATTTCTCTCTACCCTCCTACTCTCTCAGCTGTCCCAGAATTGCCTTCCTAAATCCCTTCTGTCCTTCGTTAACCTCCTGTTGTCCCTCACAGCCCAGGGCACCACTTTCAAAGCAGGAGAAAGTGAGTGAGAGAGCGAGCATGTTATCCTCTCTCTGGTTATTACATACTCATTTTATCCACCTCCCTATCTTTTAAAGCAGCCCCTTGATTTTTAAATCCAGTGGCTAGCAGCCTTTGCTCGTGCTGTGTCCTGTCCCTTCAGAAGTGCTCTTGCTTGAAAGCAAATGGAGGGGGACAATGGTCAGGGAAGGAAAATCTACATCTGTACTGCACAGTCATTGAGTGTAGAATTTCCATGGCTTTCTGTGTGTTTGAGGGACACACACACATACAGCCACTGGGGCTGGACCTGGCACCTGATTTGCATGTCGGTGCAACCAATGGCAAGCCCTGGAAAGTCTGCACAAGGTTGGGACATGGGAGCTGAGCCTGGCAGGGACCATGGGATTAAGGAGAGAGAGCTGAGTGCCAGGAATCAAGCTGGTGGGGAGGTGGGAGAGATTAGAGCTTTTCTTTGCAATCGAAGGGAGATGTCAGTTCTTGACTCTCCCTGTGAGAGGGTCTGCGAGTGACCTCAAGTGCTCTGCTTCACAACGGACAGACTAAGTCCCAAGATGCTTTTGGAAGCATGAGAACTGAAAGCCAGCTGAGATTGGGAGGTCTCCCCTGCACTGGGTACTAAGAATGCAGGGCCCACTGGTCTAAGGTGGGTCACCATGCCCCTGGGGAGGGAGGAATAATGCACTGTACCACCCTGGGGGATCAGAGTGCCCCAAGAAGAGGAACTACAAACACGACATAAACGAAATGTGATTGTGTAGTAATAATGATAATTCCTAGCTCTTGTATAGCGCTTTTCACCCACGGTTGTCAAAGCAATTTTCAAAAGGGGGTCGGAATCATTATCCCCGTTTTACAGATGGGGAAACCAAGACACAGGGAGGGGAAGAAACTCACCCCAGATCCCCCAGTAAACCAGTGGTAGAGCCAGGAATGGAATCCAGGTACCAATCCAGTGCCCTACCCACCAGCATAAGCTTTTTATTGCTTTTTATTGCCACTTGAATAACTTGCTTGTGCTTCGATCACTTGCATAAATATGGTCATCACAAACTTATGGTTAGGGTCTCCCCGGTCCTCTTTCAGCTAGTATTGAAAATGGTTTAATTCAGGGGTGGGCAAACTTTTTGGCCTGAGGGCCACATCGGGGTTCCAAAACTGTATGGAGGGCCGGGCCCCAAACAAACTGGGCCCTGCCCCCTATCTGCCCCCTCCCACTTCCCGCCCCCCTGACTGCCCCCCTCAGAACCCCCAACCCATCCAACCCCCCCTGCTCCTTATCCCCTGACCTCCCGCTCCCGGGACCCCCTGCCTCTAACTGCCCCCCTAGGACCCCACCCCCTATCCACACCCCCATTCCCTGACAGGCCCCCCGGAACTCCCATGGCTATCCAACCATCCCCTGACTGCCCCCCGGAACCCCCTGCCCCTTATCCAACCCCCCCATTCCCCGCCCCCTTACCATGCTGCTCAGAGCACCAGGACTGGCAGCTGCGCCGCCTGGCCAGAGCCTGCCGCACTGCCCGGCTGGAGCTTGCAGCCCTGCCACCCAGAGCGCTGGCAGCATGGCGAGCTGAGGCTGTGGGGGAGGGGGGACTGGGGGCTAGCCTCCCCGGCCAGGAGCTCAGGGTTCGGGCGGGATGGTCCCACGGGCCATAGTTTGCCCACCTCTGGTTTAATTGCTAGTATAGAAGGGACGGGCAGTTTCAACACCATTATGGAAAGCTGAGACCTATTAGCCCCATGTATACTAGGAAATTGATCCATTGTTGCCTGTTATTGCCAGTAATCGTTCCTTATGAATCTGCAGTGAAAGTTGTTGCTTTAAGCACAGTGTAGCCTGCACATATCCCTTTTCAGAAATAGCCTCCCAACAGACTTGATGAAATCAAGTTTCAACGACACTTTCTTTAAAAGAATTCTAAGCACTGGTGCAAGAAGACCTGCTGCTGAGAGCTCTGTTTGCAAGTTGGTCCATTTGTGAGCATAGATGCGCCTTTAGAGGCAGCTCCTTTGGTTCAGGGTTGAGATTAAAACTCGTAAAAAAAAAAAAGATTTATTTTCCCACTGATTTTTTTCATGAGAATAAAATTCCATGTTGAAATTATTCAATCAAAACATTTCATTTTCTTAAGGGAAATTTTGAAATGAAATGGACTGAAATATTGTAAACCTCAACGTCAAATGTTATTTCATTTGGATTTTATAAACCAAAAAAAGAAAAAATCTTTTTTTTTTTTTTTTTTAATTTTCAGGGTTTTTCTCCTAATCCCCCCCCCCCTCTTTTTACTCCCTCCCTTTTTTCACTGGGAAAAGGGAGTGGGATTTGATAAAGTGGGGAAACTCCATTTTTCACACCTTTTTAATGTGCAATTTAAAACTTACTTTTCCCCACTTCCTAATTGTCTTCCTACTTTTGCCAGTTAGAAAACATTACAAAAGGTGGGCAAGTGGGGCAAACCCCACAAAAAACAAACACATACCCAGGATTTTTTACTAAAATGTTTTGTTTTGTAAATGGAAAATCTCCAAGTTTCATCAAAATGAGTTTTTTCTTTTTGAAAAATATCAGTTTCTGTGAAACCCTATTTTCCAGTTCAGGTACTCCTTGTCACCAAATTTTCAACCAGATCTAGTGAGACACACTAGTTTGGTCAGGCTTTCACTGCAGCTACCCATGTGTTCCTATTCTGTGGCTAAATAGGGAACTTCAGTTTCCAGAGCAGTCAGTCCTTTTGTAAACAGCAGAATTCCTCCCACCTAGTCAGCAAAAAATCCAGTGTGGATTAGGTGCTGTTTGAATCTGGAATAGACTGCTATTTAATATGGTTATATAATGGTCCAGGGCCCTTAGCAACAATAAGTGAGTGGAATGTTATATTAACAAGTGTAGCATATGATCATATCAGAATGTGTGTGTGTGGAATGTGGTGACTGTCCATTGGAAAAGAGGGTACCTCATGTATATAGGTTCAACTGTGTGAGTAGGTGGGTTGTTTTCAGAGTGAGCTGGCTTGTAAAGCAAATGGGCCAGATCTTTACATGCAACTGGTGTAAATTGGTGAAGCTCCATTGATTTCAGTTGAGCTCTGCCAAGTTATACTAGCTGAGGATCTGAACTTGTGTGTGGGTGAATCATGACTTTACAAACAGTGTAGTATTTCCTAATTTCTCTCTTCCTGCCTAAATCTTGTATGATTAGTGTTCCATTTATTATTCAGGATTTCTTTACTCAGTATTCTGATGTAGGTTAGTACAGGATTATTTAGGCAAAGGGAAAAATCCTATAGTACATGCTTCCTGTATCTGTTATAAATACTCAATATACACTGAAACTTGTCAAGTTAACACTAAGGGACCACCAAAAATCAGTTGCTTAATGATCTTCTCATAAAGATGGAACAGATTTGCAGTCAATATGGACCTGATCCAAAACCCAGTAAGGCAGTGGAAAGACTCCCCTATAGATTCTCTATGTTTGGGGATACTTTAAGGTGCTCTCTTAAGAGAGTAGGTTGCCTAATAGGATGATTTTTCAATATATTTTTCACTATAGTAGAATATTTTATAATAAGAATAAGAATACTTAGTATTCATATTGCACATTACATGATCAAAGCACTATACAGAGACTAACTAATCCTTGTAACTCCCCTGTGAAGTAGGGGAGTAAATGTTGTTATCCCCATTTTACAGATGAAGAAATTGAGTCATAAAGGCGAAGTGACTTGCTCCAGACCACATAGCAAGTTTAGTGGAAAAGCCAGGACTGTAACTCAGGACCTCTTGACTGCCTATGATGTGCTCGTTCCACCAGACGGCACTGCCTAATTCTCTGAAATGCTGCATAGCCAGTACTTTCTGGCCTGGAATATACAGCTTTTTTCCTTCTAATTACCCACATTTGCTACTCCCAGTGCAGCTCCTCTGATGGCATAGCTTTTAACCTCGCTAGATGGCGCTCCAGTGCAGTTTTGCCTTTGTTTAGGGGAAATCTAACTTATAATTTGTGTGTGTGCTTTTTACCATATAAATATGCAAGCTAAATGTTTGTGTTTTCATTATCTCTCTGTCTAAGAGCTTATGTAATTTAGACAGAATTAGAGAGTATTTTCTGTCCGGTTCGAGAACCCTCATGTGACAAATTCTGCTCTCATTTATACTGGGATGAATTCAGAGTAATTCAGTTGATTTCAATATAACTGAAAGAATTTTGCCCAGCATGAACTGAGTAGAGGACTTGAAAGAAAATAATTTAACAGCCAATCGGAATAACACACCTGGCAAATGCAGAGATGTAGTAAAAAGTTACCTTTTTTTTTGCGAGCAGATAACATATTGCAGGTTCTAGCATATGATGGGTATTGATAAGTAGCTCTTACCTACTTGAAAAAAGGGTTAAAAATCCTTTTTAACTGAGCCCATTGTAGAGAGATCAAGGATTTGGGTTTGAGCAGAATGGGAGGATTCAGGAAGTAGAGGAATTATTGTGCACATGATTAAATCTATCCCTATTCAGCAAAGCATTTAAGCACGTGCTAAGTTTTAAGCATGTACTTAAGTCTTATGGGTCTTAAGCACAGGTTTAAGTGCTATGTTGAAAAGGGATGGGTTTGAACACATGCTTTAAGTTAAGAACATTTTGGTGAATTGGGGTCTTGGTGAGATTCAGGAACTTAAGGACCTGGGTAACTGGAAGTTTCAAGATTGTTGCTGCGTGCACCAAAACTGAATTTGACTTAGATGTTTTAGAATCATAGAAATGTAGGGCTGGTAGGGACCTTGAGAAGTTATTAAGTCCAGCCCCCTGTACTGAGGAAGGACCAAGTAAACCTAGACCAGGGGTGCTCAACCTGTTTCTCCGTGAGGCCCCCCTCAACATGCTATAAAAATTCCAGGGCCCAGCGCGGGGTGGTGGTCTCGGGGCAGGGGCCTTGGGCATAGGTGTAGTTTGACTTCTATTTCAGGGGGGTGGGAGCCAGCAGGGCTCGAGCCACCTCCACATGGCAAGGTCCAGGGAGGGAGTGCCACCTCCATCCCCTGACTCACCTCAGCAGGCCACCCAGCCTGTCTATGAACCATCTCTGGGTTCAGGGGAGCCTCGGGGAGGTGCAATCAAAAATTATAACTGTGTGCAGACAGGGAGTAGCTCAAGGTGCAGGGAGGAAGTAGGGTAGCTGAGGCTGTGTGCACACGGGGTGGCTAGGGGCTATGTGCGGGCAGGGGGGTAGCTCAGGGTGCGGGGAGGGGGTAGCTGAGGTTGTGTGCAGGCAGGGGGGTAGCTCAGGGTGCAGGGAGAGGGGTACTAGGGGCTGTGTGCTGGGAGAACTCCCCTGCGGTCCCTGTTCCCGAGTCTCCCACGGAGCCGGGTCTCCCCTCCCAGGCGGTCTTATCAGCTGCCTCTGTGGGACCAATGGGAGCTGAGGAGCAGCTTCAACGCGGGGCACCAGCAGGAGAGAAGGGAATGCTCCGCTGCCGCCTCTATGGCACCAGCCAGAGCAGCAGCTGCCCCGCAGTGCCTGGCTCCAGCTTCCCACCTCCGACCTGGCCCAGGGGTGGGGAGATGAGAACAAGAACAAATGGATATAAACTGGACATCAGGAAGTTTAGACTTGAAATTAGACGAAGGTTTCTAACCATTAGAGGAGTGAAGTTCTGGAACAGCCTTCTCAGGGGAGCAGTGGGGGCAAAAGACATATCTGGCTTCAAGACTAAGCTTGATAAGTTTATGGAGGGGATGCTATGATGGGGTAGCCTAATTTTGGCAATTAATTGATCTTTGATTATTAGCAGTAAATATGCCCAGTGGCCTGTGATGGGATGTTAGATGGGGTGGGATCTGAATTACTACAGAGAACTCTTTCCTGGGTGCTGGCTGGTGAGTCTTGCCCACATGCTCAGGGTTTAGCTGATCACCATATATGGGGTCGGGAAGGAATTTTCCTCCAGGGCAGATTGGCAGAGGCCCTGGGGGTTTTTCACCTTCCTCTGCAGCATGGGGTACGGGTCACTTGCTGGAGGATTCCCTGCACCTTGAGGTCTTTAAACCAGAATTTGAGGACTTCAGTAACTCAGACATAAGTTAGGGGTTTGTTACAGGAGTGGGTGGGTGAGATTCTGTGGCCTGCATTGTGCAGGAGGTCAGACTAGATGATCATAATGGTCCCTTCTGACCTTAAAGTCTATGAGTCTATGAGATGGGCGGGGGAGGTGTGGAACTACCCCCGGGATTGCAATGCACTTGCGCTGCAGTGTGTGTGTGGGGGGGGAAGGAAATGCCCTCCATGTCCCCAAATCTGCCCATGGGCTCAGGGCTTCTGCCCCACAGGGAGCACCAGGGCTCGGGGCTCTGGGATTCAGCCCCAAGAGGGGCGCCAGGGGGGCACTGGTGATCGGGGCTTCAGCCCCATGCCTCCTGGCTTCAGTCCTGAGGGCGACACCAGGGATCGGGGCTTTAGCCCTGTACTTCCTGGCTTCAGCCCTGTGTGGGGCGCCAGCAATTGGGGCTTCAGCCGCAGGGCCGTGGACCCCTGGTTGAGAACCACTGACCTAGACCATCCATGACAGGTGCTTGTCCAACCTGTTCTTAGAAACCTCTGACGATGGGGATTCCACAACTTCCCTCGGGAGCCTCTCTCAGAGCATAACTACCTGATAGTTAGAAAGTTTTTCCTAATGTCTAACCTAAATCTCCCTTAAGATTAAGCCCATTACTTCTTGTCCCACCTTCAGTGGAGATGGAGAACAATTGATCACTGTCCTCTTTAGAACAGTCCTTAACATATGGACAGGTCCCTCCTCAGTCTTCCTTTCTCAAGACTAAACATGCCCAGTTTTTTTAACCTTTCCTCATAGGTCAGGTTTTCTAAACCTCGTATCACTTTTGTTGCTCTCTTCTAGACTCTCTCCAGTTTTTCCAATCTTTCCTAAAGTGTGACATCCAGAATTGGACCCAGTACTCCAGCTAATGCCTCACCAGTTGAGTGGGACAATTACCTGGAATTTATAGCCAGAAAATTAGGAATAACTATGTGTTGGCTGGCGAAGATGTGACCAGTCAGGTGACTTTGCCAATCATCACACAGATGACTTTAATTCATTTTAATACAGCAATCCTATGGGTTTAAAATTCTATAAAAGATATTAGGACAAAATCAGACAGCATAAGCAGATGCAGCTCCCACTGGTTTAATGGAATTTCATCCTCTTGCACCAGGTCTGAATTTGGTCCAAGAGTGTGTCCCCCTTCTCCCCCGCCCCCATGACATCTCTTGTGTGAAATAAATCCCGCAGATTATCTGATCCTGTAGCTAAAAGAGATTATCTTTACTCACCCCTGGCACTTTTACTCCACCCGTTATATATATATTTAGACCATAATATCCCTCTTCTCAATGAGATTATTTGATTTTTGTTGCTTTTATTTTTAAGTGATTTCCAGGGGGGATATCTGTGCATATACAGAGACTGTTAACCTTAGAAGCTGAAACTTTATTATGCTAATGTCAAGTGGCTGGTTTAAGCTGCTCAAAGCCAATTTGATTCATTATGGTAAATGCAGCTATGCTTCTGGGCACCTCCTTCTCAGTCCATGCCACAGTGATGCAAGAAGAATGCAGAGAGTTTTGTGGCATCTCGACATCCCACCCAAAGCACCACAGGGCATAGATTGCAATAGGAAATGCTTGATTGTTTATAAAGTTAGCCTCTCTTTCTGCACAAAGTCCAATGCTCCACGTGAGTCTTCTGATATGTTTGTACTAACAGAAAGGGGAGGAAAAACCAATGAAATCTCATCTAATCAAATCTTCTAGGAACTCATAAGTTCAGTGTAAAAATAAATGAGTTATAAGTGCTCTTGGAAAAGCAGTTTAGAAGGGGAATGTGGTCAGAGCCATGGCTGCTAAAATAGACTGCAATGTGAGATATGCCCAGTGCGCCACACTTGATGCTATACAAATAACAATGGTTTAAATCTTGAGGTTCTTACTCATCTGAAAATTACTCTAAAAATTGCCTTCTGCCTCACTAAAAGGGGAAGGAAGGCGGCTACCTGGGCTGAAAACACACTTCAGGGATCATAGTATTCTGAGTAAAATGGGATGTTCTCCTTCTGTGTGTCCACAGTGGGAAAGCCCAAAAAGCAGGCTTTTCCCTCTTTGAACAGGATTGGAGTCAATCTCTAAGGCTAGGTCTATACTACCCGCCTGAATCGGCGGGTAGAAATCGACCTCTCGGGGATCGATTTATCGCGTCCAGTCGGGACGCAACAATCGATCCCCGAATCGGCGCTCTTACTCCACCAGCGGAGGTGGTAGTAAGCGCCGCCGGCAGAAAGCCGCAGAAGTCGATTTTGCCGCCGTCCTCACAACAGGGTAAGTCGGCTGCAATACGTCGAATTCAGCTACGCTATTCACGTAGCTGAATTTGCGTATCTTAAATCGACTCCCCCCTGTAGTGTAGATGTACCCTAAGTTCTGTTTGCTTACTCCAAAGCCCTTTGACGTCTGACAGTAATTTTGGAATGCATGCTGGTGTTTGCCGAGGAAGAAGAAATACATTTATGTTTATAAAGTCTGATTCACCACTGTGTTATTCCACTTTTACATAGATATAACACCCTTGATATCAGTGGAGTTACATGGCATTACACTGGAGTGACAGTGATGAATTCCCAACATTTCCAGGGATTTAGTTCTACAACACAGGATCATAAAATAAATATTCATCCTCAGATGGTAAATGAAAACCCAAAGTATTTCCCCTCACCTTCACTTCATTTCCCAGTTTTCATTCTGATTCCCTCTTGCCCACGATTTACCAGCTCTTGACACCTGCCTGGCTTCGCAGACTCATCCATTTAATTATAGGCTAAACTAAACTTTCTTCTTCACAAAGCAATGTAGCCTCTGATCCTCCCCTACTCTGTGTGCATCTCAGTATTCTCATCCTTTTGCATCTCCCCACCCCTCTGCTTAAATTTCCAATCATTCTGGAAGTGTAATGTATTATTTGTGTTCCTTTATTGTTCTTTAACTTGATGAACCAGAGTGAGTGGAAGACAGGAACCAGTTTGTCACTTGTGTTTGGGCTTCCAAGCCACAGTGTTAGCAAGTGCTTGCCTCTTGCATAGTGTTAGACTAGATGCCCGATGGAAGTATGATATGGAATTCAGTTTTGAAAAAGGATGAGAAATTCTTCCTGCCTTGTTGAATTTCCTGGACACTGCACTGGGCCAAATGGGTGTCGGGAGGATCGGAGCAACTTCATTATCACATCTGCTGATCTCAGAGAGGCATAGTGTGGCTGATGAAGTGGACTTCAGGCAGGCTTTCTGCACAGACGGGCTGTTACTTTTATTCCCATCTCAGCCAAGACCCCCATTGCTATAATGGACAACAGCGAGGACCGCAGATCAAACATTGCTCTTAAGTGCTGTGTGCTTGTTTGTAACTCCATTTGCCATCAGTGTTCCTTTCCGTTGTATTATTATCCTTGTGTTCTCCCACATCTTTGTGTCCTAACTTCACACTTTACTTGCATCTGAAGAAGTGAGGTTCTTACCCACGAAAGCTTATGCTCCCTATACTTCTGTTAGTCTCAAAGGTGCCACAGGACCCTCTATTGCTTTTAACTTCACACTGGTTCCCCTGTCTCTTTCATCTTCTCCTTTACCACAGTGCACCACTCCTGCAGAACTAATGCCCTGGATGTTATTGGCCAGCTGGTCAGCTGGTGTAAATCCGCTCCATTGAAGCCAGTAGATCTAGCTCCATTGAAGCCAGTGAATCTGCTCTGATTTATGCTAACTCATGAGCTGGACCTGTATCTTGTCTTAAGACCCCTACACAAAACAGATACCAAATATAGTTTTAGCTACAGTCCCCTGCTAAATTCTGGAAGTAGGGATAGTAGTATCCCAGATGAGATGACTGGGAGTTACCTAAATCAGAAGACGGAGATCTAATAGCAAGGTACATAAATAAGAGTTCTATTGACCGTAGGCTAGATTCTCCCCAGCACTGAATGAAATTGGGACATGGGAGAATCTGACCCATGGACAATAATGCTCTGAAAAGTGACTCCATAAAAATGAATGGCATTGTGAGCTTCCCTGTTTATCATGTCTGAATGGCAGCCAGACCAAACGAACTCAAGTTTTGAAGAAAAATGCTGGCTTTTCTAATTGCCAGTCTCACAAACTCGTCCAGCCTGGGTTCTGAAAGTCAAGTTTGGTTCTTCTTGGCTTATACATTACCACCAGTGATCTTGACCCAACAGAGATGTGCTGTAGATATAGTTAAGGTACAACACAGGTGTGCGCCTGTGTATACCTCAAGGCAAAGATTCTGCAATTGATGCCTAGTTCGTTTTATTGATGGTACGTGAGCCAGAACCGAAACCAGCTCCTTCTGTCATGGTTGTGCTAGTTCTGCAGAGCTAACTTAAGTATTAACAACTCACTTTTGCCCTCTGCTAAGCAGAGAAATGACTCTGAATACACAACAAGGAAGGGGAGTTGGTTAAGAAGGTACCATTTTTATGTAGTCACTTTTCTAACTATACTACTAACCAACCTCTACTTTAAGCACACCTGCTGCAGGAAGGTACTAACGCCCCCAAATAACAGGAGAAAGATCTTTTGGGACATTTTAGGAGTACTGGAGTCATTTTAATTTGGGGACAGGCATCATCAAAAGAAAATAGTGCATGATAATCAGACATTTCTGTTCTGCAATGCAGCAAGATGGAATTAAAAGAGAGAGAGAGCGCGCGGAAACAACAGTTTTTCTTTCTGCACCATATAGGGGAACTCAGAGCAGGAGAACTGTGTATTTGGGTCAACTGAGTCCTCAAGGAAAATTTCCATGCAGTCTTTTCAACCAATTTTCATACATTATTGTGGAAGATGCCAAACTGTAAAGGAAGCTGTGCAAATATTAATCAGAAGTAATAATATAATTGTAAACCGTCTGTTCTGCTGCTGCTGCTGCTGCTGACACCTGTTATTTCAAAGTAATTTCAGCTAAGCCACTGGTATGGATATGAATGTGTTCATTAAGGGCCTGATCCACTACCCACTGAAGTCAGTGAGAGTCATTCCCTTGACTTCTGTGGGCTTTAAGTCAGGTCCTGAAGTTCTTTTCAGAGCTATGGCCATACGTGGCATTGTAGCTATCTCCGCCCTGCAAAGTACCTCTTTCCATGGTATTGTGTATGGCTAGAAAGGCACAAACTTTTCATTGATGACACTGGGAAGAGTACAATACAGAGATGAATATGACACTGAAAAACCTTTAAATCAAGGAGGAGGACTGGATAGTGGTGCTACACAGGTTTTTATCATGTAACAGTTGCACTGGAAGGTCAGGCAATTGAAAGGGAGCTCCCACCCACCTTCTGTGGAGAGCTTTGGCCTTGGATTGGACCCCCATTTCCTTTCTGGGCCCCAAGTCCCTCTGCTTCTTTGCATAAGTCCATTTCTTCCAGTTCGCTCCAGCAGTCTTTCTTCAGTCCCATTGCTTCCCCCTTTTCCCAAAAGGGTTTTCACAGCCTTTCCACTTGTCTTTGTCTGGCTTTCCAGCCAAACTAAGCCACCCCTGCTCAGCATACCATGTCAAAGTCCCATTGTTGATTTAGCCTGGATTGGTCCATTCATTCCCTGCTCTGTCTCCTTGTGGTCTTGTACCAAAACCAAAAGAAACAAAGACCAAAATAAACATCCTCTTTCCCCAGCCTACTTCCCTGGAGTCTCCAAATCTCCACGGTGAGTCTGAATCAAGGTCCCAAAATAAACTAGCTTTCCTCTGTTGGGGATTCTTCTTAGTCATCCAGCATTTTCTTTGCCTGATTCCTAGGTTCATCACTGGAAAGACCAAAGAGCTCCTACTCTCTGCAGGCATCTCTGTAGGATAAGTAAGGAAGCTCTTTATAGAAATTGGCCCCCTTCCTGGCATGAGTTGTTGTGGAGACCTACAATTCCCATCTTCCCTGGGAACACCTATTCCTCACATTTGCCAGGGTTGGGCAAAATGTGCAATGCTGGACCCGAGGCCTATCTTAATGGGCTAAACACCCTGTTACACAGTGGCATTAATTTAGGATTGCCATATTAGTAAGAGTTGCAACACTAAGGAAGTAGTTATGTCACTGAAACTCCTATGTCTAACACATTTTCTGTAGCAAAATTCTGATTTTGTGGGAACCATCAAAAAACACTTTGACAGAAAATTCTTGACCAGCTCAAATTATCACCTGTTTTTAATTAAGCCCTTATTTTATCTTCTTGTAGCTTATGTTTTTATTCATGTGTCTTATTTTACTTGTACTAGCCAGACCTCACTGTACAATACAGAAGACGGAGTGGTGTCAAGGGACCATAAGGCTAAGGTGACAATAGTTCCAATGCCAAATAATGGGACACTTTTTTTTTGGCCGTATGTTTTGGGCATGGAGTACACAGCATTCCATCTCCTTTCTTTGATCTGCTCTTCCTGGCTTGGAAAAGCTCCATTTGGAGCTGATCTCTGCATCTTTCCCCCATTGCCACGGTGTCCCTCACTTCACCATAGCAAAGCAGGAAGCAAGGGACAGCGGGACTACCAAGTACCACCCATCCTTTTGCTCACCAGCCCCTTCTGCTCCCCACAAGGGGCCAGAGGATGGGTTTGGGCTCCTGTTATAATGTTGTGCCTGACAAGCTTTGGCCTTGAACAATGGCCCTGTTTTGTGTATAACTATACAACCATATGTTTTGAACAAATATTTTGTGCTGATAAAAATTTAAAAAAGCATGTTTGGATGGATGAAATGAAAAACCAGCATATTTATGGTTCCCCGAAAGAAATTCTTGTGACACTGTGTCATCATAAAAACACTGGGGCTTTGTCTACACTACCACTTTTGTCGGTAAAACTTTTGTTTGTTAGTCAGGGGTTTGAAAAAACACATCCCTCACCAACATAATTTTCACCAGCAAAAGTGCTAGTGTAGACAGTGCTATGTCAGCAGGGGGGGCTCTCCTGTCAACATAGCTAACGCTGCTCTTTGGGGGGTGATTTAATAATGCTGGCATGAGCGTAGCAGTATAGGTGGGCCACTTTAAGGTCTGTAGTGGAGACGTAGCCTGGGACTGTCCCATTTAAACTGTGAAGTGTAGGCACATGCTACTTTACATAAGGCAAGGCAGAACTGGACCCAAGGGGACTGCTTGCAGAGTAATGTACTACTTAACGTGAGTATGGATGTCAGAATCAGGACGATAGTATATAAAGCACTGCCAGTGTATATAGAACCTAGAAAGGGGATGGTTCTCTGTATTTTTCATCTCAGAATCTCAAAGTTCTTTATAAATATTAACTAATTAAGCCACAAAACACCCTGTGATGTAGATCAGTATTACTATCTTTATACTGATGAGTAAACGGAGGCATGGTGTGGATAAGGGTTTTTCCAAGGTCACGCACTGTAAGTCGGAGGTGGAGGTGTGAATAAAATCATGGATTCTGATTACAATCCTCTGTTCAACTGCAATGCACCGGGGTTGTGCAAACAACAGAGCTAAGAACACAATTTAAAAAAAAATTAACAAGTATGGGGCAAAAAACCCCAATCAAAACATTTATTTTGCCATGTGACATCCTTGTAGAACAATGTGGGGGCTGATTAACAGCAAGGTTTATACTGTTTGGGCAGCCCTGAGACAGCACACAAGCCCATCACTTTTACACGGCTTAGGCTACTTGTCTTTTCCCTCTTAAGAAGATGGATGGAAAGAGGCTCTCTTATGTCCAAATCTTGGTTTCATTGAAGCCAGTGGAAGTTTAGCAGATGTCTTAAATGGGATGGTAGAGTGCTGAACATCCACCTTCCCTGTTTAGAGGTTGCTGGGGACCAGTTTAGCCTGTTGTCATAGGCTTTATTTATGCCTCTCAAAATAGCCCACATAGTGGCCACTGGAGCAGTGCAGTCATCAGGTTGTAAGAATGCCTATACCCCCAGCATATCCCTGTCCTGTAACACCTTGGTGATGCAGGAGGATCTGCCTGTAATGGTGGATTACCTATGTTTTTGCCTGGGCGAACTGGACTGGCACATAGGGGCTGTGAGGCAACATTGACGGGCCTGGAGACTCTGACAGTGGGTTAGAGGGTAGTGCTGGTCTATGAACCATCTCTGATTAACATCAAGTATGCCTTTTTTTTTAGCAAGAAGCTGTCATCTTCAAAGTTTTTTCCCCCCTCTCCCTCATCCTGCTCATTAATTTTAATATTTTTCCAGTCTTCCTGTTGAAAATGAATTCTTAATGAATGCCTATGCTGTTTAAAATGCCTCGAATTCCCTCCGTAATGATGCCTCTCCATCAAATTGAAAACACATTCTTCGTAAACAAAAAACAAAACCTTGTGGCATGCAATTTACATAACTTCTGTGGTGCTTTTTAATTTATATTATTCATTTTTATGTATTATTTTTAAATGATTTTTTTCTGCCTTCTTTAATCTGATTATGCCGGGTGAACACAAGGGGATTGCTGGGTTAGTTAGTGGTTTTCATTTATTTTTCACTCTGGCTCTGTTGAAACAATGTTATAAATATAAAAGCATTCTCCCTACTCTCTCTGTCTCTGAAGTTTTGATGTGTCCATCACCTTAGTATCACCTTGAGATCTTTTGTATTTCATTTGTTTTGCTTTGCATCCATTCTTCTTTTCAGAGTTCACTTGTCATTTTTTTCAGGTTTGCACTATGAGTGAATTTCTGCTCTGAGATGCAAGTGTGTTGTTCGCATTGACATGAGTGGGAACGAAAAGAATTTGCCCTTAAGCTCAGTTCCTATTGGTATCAGAGTAGAGAGAAACTTTGTGATAACAATGTTCTTACACTGCAGTAGTTACAGGAAGATGAATCTCTTTTTAGTGTGCATCTTTACTGTAGGGATATCAGCTGTGAATCTCAGAGCAGGACCAGAGGATAAACTGAGCATGAGACTGAGGACCAAATCCCTTTATTGCACAGGGGGAGGGATAGCTCAGTGGTTTGAGCATTGGCCTGCTAAACTCAGGGTTGTAAGTTCAATCCTTGAGGGGGCCATTTAGGGATCGGGGCAAAAATCTGTCTAGGGATTGGCCCTGCTTTGAGCAGGGGGTTGGACTAGATGACTTCCTGAGGTCCCTTCCAACCCTGATATTCTATGATTGCCACTCCTTTATACCAAAGGAGCCAGCAGAACTGGCTGTTAAGCCACTATAACAGCCCCCCTCCCCAGGGAATTCACTTGGCAGAGGGGGAGTCCTTGGCAAGTGTAGCAAGCTCTGTGGCAGCCCTCATGGGGGACTCCAATGCAAGAGACATGTTGGGAGTGGAGGGTTGTGTGGCTGTAGTGTTCCTATACTCCCAGAGTTCCTGGCTACTTCAACGGCCTGTGGGGTCATTGGCATCTAGGTGCAAGTTAATGCAGCACCCTAGGCTGGCTTATCCTGTGCAAGCCCCAGGATAGAGGAGGTGCAAAGCCACCTTCGCACCTCCACTTGGATCTCTGCGTCGAGCTCAGCTCAGTTGCAGAGATGAAATGGCCCATGAGAGCCTGGAGTCCCTGCTGTAAATTCTCACAAGTGACTAGTAATGCTGTAGGGTGTCTCATTTTGGGCAGCCAATCTAACAGCCAGACCTTTTGAAGGTGGGCCTCAAACTGGGCATCTGAAAACACTAGTCACTTTTGAAAATGTTGGTCCCCGAATAGTAACCCTTAGGGTTACCATCCGTCCATATTTCCCCCGACATGTCCAGTTTTTGCGTCTCTAAATAGCTGTCCGGGAGGAACTGGTAACAAAGTTAACATGTCCGGGTTTTTTTCTCCCTCGCCACCCTCCCATGCAGAGTGCGGCTGCTGATTGGCCAGCTGGGCCGATTGAGCTGCTCCCATTGGCCTCCAGCAGCTAGAGCCCTCCCCTGCTTCCCCCTCCATCTTTAGCCCTGTGTAACACACAAACCGACCCACCGGGCAGCATGTTTTGCAAACATGTGGAGCCAGAATGGTAAGGGGAGTCTGGGGGAAGGAGCAGTCAGCGAGCTGGGGAGTATTGGATGGGTCCCCGGCCTCCACCTGCCACCCTCCACTCCGCGTGTCCCCCCCTGTGGGACCCCTCCTCCCTGCCTGCCTCTCCCTTGCCTGCTTGTACTGCCAGAGCCAGCAGCAACTGCTGTCTGCTGCCCCCGGGTCCTAGCGTCCCCCATCCACTAATGGGAAGACAGGCTGCCCTTACCCTGCCCGTCCACCCTAGCCCCAAGCCTCTCCAATGCCCCAAACCCCTCATCCTCAGCCCCAGCCCTCATCCCCCCGCACCCTAATCGTCTGCCCCAGCCCTGAGCCCCCTCCTGCATCATAAACCCCTCATCCTCAGACCCACAGCCCTCACCCCTGCATCCCCTCCTATCCCCAAACTCCCTCCCAAACTCCCTCCCCCTTCCCACACACCCCCTCCTGCCCTCAAACTCCCTCCCAAAGCCTGCACCCCCTCCCTTTGCACCGCCTCCCACTCCCAAACTCCATCCCAGAGCCTGCACCCCTCACCCCCTCCTGCACACCCACCCCCTGCCCCAGCCCGGAGCCTGCTCCCAGCACCCAAACTCTATCCCAGAGCCTGCACCCCTCCTGCACCCTAATCCCCAGCCCAGAACCTGCACCCCAGACCTCCTCCCCCCACCCATCCCCCCTCCCAGAGCCTTAGGCAGGTGTGTGTGGGGGTTCTGGGCACCACCAAAATTTCTACAACCCTGCCACCCATGCGAGTGGATAAGGGTCGGTGCAGTCAGGGCACAGGTAGGGTCCGGGGGGGGGGCAGTTAGGGTGGGGGGTTCTCAGCAGGGGGCAGTCAGGACAAGAAGCAGGGGGGATTGGGGTTCTGAGGGGGGCAGTTAGGGGGTGGGAAGTGGGAGGGAGTGGATGGGGGCGGGGTGGGGTAGGTTCGGGGCTAGGGCCTGGCTCCCCCCCCCCGTGTCCTCTTTTTTGATTGTGGAAATATGGTAACCCTAGTAACCCATGTTGTGACACAGAGTCTCTCTATGGCCTTGGGTAAGTCACTTAGGGCTACATTTTCAAGTGCTGACTGATTTTTAGTTCCCAAGCTGAGATACCAAGTTGTCTCAAAGTTGGGCACTTGAAAACTGCTGCACCCAAAATTACTGGACACTTGAGCATCTGGGCCTTAATCTCTCTGCCTCCATTTTCCCTGGCTTTTGCCACACTCCCTGCACTATACCTTGCAAGGAGCCTGTCTGAAGCAGGGTTGCATACCTCCAAGGATATGTAGAGAAACCGCACCTGTTTGGCTACCAGGGGTCCCTCCATAGCCCTCAAAGCTGAAGCAGGATCTGCCTCTTAAAGTGCAGTCCTGAAACGCTGCTCTTAAAAGAAAGGCAAATGTGTGAACCAGGCTGCTGAGCAGAAACTCGATTGCAAGACGAAGCATTAGACATTTTGAATATGCAGCAGCAAATTTCCAAAGTGGTTAGGCTCCTGGTGGCTTGACAGCTGCAGTGGTGTCTCTTGCTCTGTTGTATTATTTCTTACAGCCTTCCCTCCCTTGACCTTATAACCAAGAGGCAGGAAAGGTTCAGCAGCCTGCCTCCAAGGATAACTAGAGACTCGTGTTTCTTTAATAATGATTTGGTTTTTTATATTGGTAATAACGGGTGGTTTGTGTATCAGGGAAGCCGTGAGAGCAGCAGAGAGGATTCCTAATGGGAGCAAAACAATTCTATGCACGGTGGAGGAGGGTGTAATTCCCAATCTGAGGTGCTCTAGGGCCTTTCATCTGCTTTTTCCCCCCCATATACTGGCAGGCATTTCATTTCCAGGAGTTAATTCTGCCTGTATCAGCACAGCTGTAATCTGCACCCACTGCTGTGCCAGCCTATAAATCACTACAGCTGGTTACTTGCTCTAAGTTACTGTGTGAATTCTCAATGTGCTACCTGGGGCTCTTCCTGCGCTTGCCCAGCGTGCAATCAGGCAGCCTAATAAATTTACCTCTGCTACCCGTCTATGAGGTTTTCCTTGCTGGTTTCCTTCCTACTTCCTACAATTTACTAATTGGCTTTAGATCTCACTACACAATAGGAGCTCCTCCCTGATTGGCTGTCAGTGATGTCATACTCAAGTCAATGATACCTACCTAGTTCTCTCTGTTATACTGTATCCTGCCGGATGATGTGGGGCGGATTCTCTTTTGGGTTTATCTCACGCTCTGAGGTGTACTCTAGTCACTGGATCAGAAAAGTGACAGCTGGGAAAGACCTCTTATCTCCTCTTGTCCATCCCACTGACCTGAAAACAGGATTGTTCCCTACAGTATATTGCCCTGCAAAGCTGATTGAGTTATTAATTGAAAATAAATTATCTGAGGAATTCATAAGTATGTGCCTGCAATTTTCAGCCAGTAAGTTGTTTGCAACCCCTTTGCATTCGTCCGTTGCTGTTTGCTATTTATTATTTCATGGTGTGGGCATGGTTTCCTAAGTCACATGGGTATTGTTTCAGGTCTCTGACTGGCTGACTGCAATTTTTTAAACAGGAGAGTAAAGAATTAGGGATGATGAATAACAAATAGCAGATGCTCTTGTTCTCACACCAGTAATGTGATTCACACAGGAACAGCCATTCCCGAAGCAATTGGGCAAACAGACGCTCATGTGCATGAATGTTTGCAAAGTGCCAACAAAAAGGGGCATGAACATTGCTGAATTGAACAGCCATTAGAGGCCATACAAGCATGTCCCATCACCAAGCAAAAGCAAAGCAACAATTAGAAATGTGCAGATGCACAGTGCACACGCAAAGCCGGAGGTTGTGTCCTCTCATAATGACACTGTCCCCGACCTCTCTGTGTCCACAAAGGGTCTGGTTCAGGGGTGGGCAAACTTTTTGGCCTGAGGGCGACATCGGGTTTCCAAAATTGTATGGAGGGCCAGTAGGGGAGGCTGTGCCTCCCCAAACAGCCAGGCATGGCCCGGACCCCGACCCCTATCCAACCCCCCTTGCTTCTCGCCCCCTGACGGCCCCCCCGGGACTCCTGCCCCATCCAACCACCCCTTCTCCCTGTCCTCTGACTGCCCCCCACCTCCCCATTCAACCCCCCTCTCCTTCCTGACTGCCCCCCTGGGACCCCTGCCCCCATTTAACCCCCCTGTTCCCTGCCCTCTAACCGCCCCGACCCCTATCCACACCCCCACCCTCTGACCACCACCCCAAACTCCCCTGCCCTCTATCCAACACCCCCCCACACACTCTCTGCCCCCTTACTGTGCTGCCAGGAGCACCAGTGGCTGGCAGTGCTACAGCCGCGCCGCCCAGAGCCCCAGGACAGGCAGCCGCTCCGCCCCGTTGGAGCCAGCCACACCACCATGCAGCACAGAGCACTGGGTCAGGCCGGGCTCTGCAGCTGAGCTGTCTGGCAAGAGCTCGCAGCCCCACTGCCCAGAACACTGCGCTGGTGGCGTGAGCGAGCTGAGGCTGCGGGGGAGGGGGAACAGCAGAGGAGGGGCCGAGGGCTAATCTGCCAGGCCAAGAGCTCAGGGGCCGGGCAGGAGGCTTCCCATGGGCCGTAGTTTGCCCACCTCTGGTCTGGTTCCACCCTCAGTGTAATTTAATGAAAATTACACTTGTGTTACAGAAAGTAGAATGGGGCATGTGTAAGTGGCTAGTTGGAGATGCTGCAGCACAACCGGGACCTGCAACGGACAGTGGCCGACCCCAAAGCCCCAGCAATCCCACTTGCCAATCTGAACTTCATGGCTGTGACTCAGGCATTTTAATTGCCTGACATATTTTTAGACTATTTAGCAGCCAGGTCTGAGTAACAGGAAGAAGTGAAGATGCAGAAATAGCAGAATGGTGTGAAGGGGTGGGAGGAGGAGGTCAGGAGAGAGGGCAGGGAGCTTTCCTTTCTAGCTCATGGACATTGCAGCTGGAAGGGACAGGGAATTTTTCTCCTCCAATTTCACTTACATAACCCTTCCCGCCAGCACTTGGGTTTAGCAGAAAGCCTTCAAAACTTCTGCATCTCTCAGCTCCTCTGTTTCACTGTAGGGTTTATAATCTGCTTAGTCAACTCATTTTTTTATGATATTTTACTCGAGAGAGAGAGAGAGGCTGAGCTTGAGAGGATAATTGGTTTCCAAGTTCTGCTCATCACATAACTTGCCAGACAGTAGTATGAACACAGTCTCTCACTCCCCTCTGCCCCCACTAAACATGAGTAAGACACAGATGGTCTGTTTTTCAGAGCCACTGACCCTAATGAATCCCCACTCCCTGCCCATGTTACCCTTCCCCATTTGTGGCTGCTTTCACGTGAAATAATAATCCTGTGTGGCCAGTGCTTCATTTGTGCCAGGGCTTGCCAAGGCTGAATCCCAGCACCTCTGGGCTTGGCAGTACATAGCCCTAGCACCTCTGGGCTTGGCAGTACATAGCCCTAGCACCTCTGGGCTTGCTGCATCAGTTATGAAAGTAAAAATATTGCTTGAGCCCCAGCACCTCTTTCATTACTAATTGTGCACTGTATGTGGCACTTATTTTTCTCCACATTGTCAACATTCCCCATTTTACAGGTGCAGAAATTGAGGCAGAGAGAGACAAGCTGATCTTACTCACAGGCCGCACAGGAAGCCTTTGTTAAAAATGACAATAGAACACAGATATCCTGACTCCTAGGTCTGTGCTTCCTTTGTATGTACATGCTGGTCATTGTGTGTGGCTTTGCACAGGGGCTTGGGTGATGTCTATTTAACTCCTCCGTCCCTTTCTGAATGGAAAGGAGGATAATTTTCCCCAATTCACTGATTGTTTGAGATCTTGGGAATTTCCTTTTGGGGCTTGTCTACACAGGGAAATTAACCAGAATATCTGTGCAATCAGCTAGTCCGCAATAAGTATTTTTTAGTAGCTCCCCATGTGGACATCCTTATTCCAGAATAAGAGTGTGCATGTAGGAAGCTATTCCAGAATAGCTATTGTGCTTTAAATTCACACCCTACCTTATTCAGGAATAATTTCCCTGAGTAGATAACCCTTAGAATGGGGCAAGAGGGAGCAGTGCTAAAAAACAGTACAGGCTTTGCCTTCTGTTCTGGTTGCTAACCTTCTTCCCATTTCTTTGGCAATTTTTGCTCTCTGCATTTAGCTGGGCTGCTCCCAGGAGGCAGGCATGTTCTCTGGGTGTGCTCTGTGAAGCTTTCCCTACCTACATCTCCATCATTAATAAAACACTTAGCTGTGGTGTGCTGTAGTCTCTCTGCCTCTCTCTTCTCTGTGGGAGCTGATTTTCCTATGAGCCAAGGTCAGCTTGACTGTTTGAGAAGTCACTTTTGCAGTCAGAGTCTGGTTCCCACTTGGTGGTCTCTTTTTTGGGTTGTGTAAAGCATGTTTTCAGTGAGCTGTCTGTTGCTGCCCATCCAAGACTCTGGTGTGTACTTAAAAGTAATTCTCATTAAAGCTGATCACTTACAGGCATCGTCTGCCACCAATTGCAGCTGTTTATCTCCTAAATGAGAATTCCCACATCTGCACCTGCCCTCATTACAGTTGCATCCCTGTGTACCTCCTTGCTTTGCATGTGTTACAGCTGAAGGTCGAAAAGAAGGATCTCTTTGTCCCTTGGGCGTTGCACATACCATATGAGAATTCACTAGGAAGCCTTGCAGTCCAATGAATAAAGCATAGGACCACAAGATTGGAGACACCTAATGCTGCCTCCAACTAATGCTGGCTGAGCCACTGACTATGTGGCCTTGGGCAAGTCACTTAACCTCTGTGTGCCTTGGTTAACCCAGCTGGAAAAATTGGGTAAAAAGCAGAAACTTTGTTGCTGCATGTGAGTTCTCCTCGGGAAAGATATAAATGGCAAGAAGGTGAGTATTTACTGCTCTGGGGTTTTGTGTCACGGGAGACTCTTGGATGACTGAGAGTGCCAGCCAGGGTAACTAGTCGGTGCCCAGTAGCATATAGAGTGGTGACACATACTGATAATGTAAATATGTAGAGTGCCAGAGGCTGTTTGCATTTTGCATGTGGGATGGGCAGGAGCCCTCATTTACAGTGGAGATGGTGTCGAACAGCAGCATAACCTCTTTAAAATCCTGGTGTGTCAGTCAGTGCTGCTGGGTTTTCTTTTTGGCATGTTCCTCAAGGAGTGAGCTTCCTTTTTGGACACAGTTGGTTTCGCCAAAGTGTACGACGACTCTGAGAGGCATGCAGAAGTCCATTAAGTCAGAGCTTCCCAAACTGGATTCTGCATAACCCCCCAAAGGTCTGTGGGGCAGATGTGAAGCAGCCTGGATGCTGTATCTAAAGGCATGTAAAAATGAACCCCAGGTAGAAAACTGAAAAAAGGGAAGACGTTTGGGGACCCCAGACACTTACTTTCTTTTAAATATTTTGAGCGAATTTGATGGTACTGGTAAATTTGACTAACATAACGTAGTCAAAAATGTGCACATTACCACCACACAACTCCACCTCCTGCACCTCAATCCTGACTAGCAAGATCCTTGCTATTAAAGTTCCAGTCACTGTCCTGCTTGACACCCATGCTATTCAAGGTGTGAAGCTTCCACCCGCTTTGCTACTGCACCTTAATCTTGACCTGCAGGACCTCTTGCTTATCCTAGAGTGCCAATAGCTTCAAAATATATGGCAGTCCTTGTGAAGTGGCTTGGGAGACTAGGATGTGACCAGTGGGGAGAGGGAAGATCTGGGCACCTGCCCCTTCCGTCTGGAGGAAAGAGGGATGTGTCTCTTTGGCATCTCTGGTAATTCGCTGCTGAGTCACAATCACTCCAATAGCTGCAGCGGAGCCTTCTGCTTATGCCCAAATAAATCTGTTAGTCTTTAAGGTGCCACCAGACTCCTTGTTGTTTCTGTTTACAGGTTGTCATTGGATATGAACCTAAACAATGTGCATTGCAATTTCTGGGTTCCGTTATATATTGACTGTGAGTTGTCGAAGCAAAAGAAACTTTGTTGGCTACCATCTTCAATCTCCAAAGGGAAAAAGGGCTCGTGCATTAATTCACAGCACTGGAACTGTGGAGCTGTAGACAAGCCCTGAGTTGCTACCTGTCCCAAAATATGTGGAACGTGCCATTTCTCACAGATCTGTCCCATATCCTTTTCAGAGCCTTGGATTGATTTGGGGCATTGTGATGTTGCATAACCTCATGGAGGGTGCCATGAGGTGAGGACAGCCCATCATGATGTACAGATGCTGACATTGTGGAGCAATATTCAGGCAACACAAGCTATTTATTTTTGCCCCATAGGACAAAGACCAGGAGACATTCCTCTCCCCCAGTAAAGCTTTTAAAAATAGAAAACGGGATCCTTCCATTAGGAAAAACCTGTGAAGTTCACTGGGAAGTATAAGTTTAGAGACTATGGTTTGGGTGCGATCAAGAAAGCTTAGCAATAGATAGGAAAAGACATTCCAAGATGATAGACCATTAAGCAACATGCTAAGACAATTTCCCTTTTCTTTCTCCTCCCCTTCATTCTTCTCTGACTTGCTTGGATATAGGATTTACTCCCACTGCAGGTAGACCTGCCAATCAGGAGATGGTGTTCAGCATGGTGTCCATGCTTAAATGTCAACCAACAATTAAACAATTTAAATGGCAGTAAAGATTCGTTCCACTCCCTGCAAATCCTCCATGTGGCCTGAGTGGCATTCTTCCGGATTTCACCCCTGAAAGATTCATATTAAGAACAGACCTATCTGTGCTGTGAAAGTTCATTAATCATTAGCCAAAGTCAGCAGGACAGAGCTTTCAGCGGTAGAGTGTGCGGAGCATGTTCCATTCTTGGCCTTCTCTTTTTGTGGTCCATGAAACCTGCATTGGTTCACCTGCATGTTTCCAAGTTTCCTCCCCTTTTACACCTAGTACACTTTTGACATTGCTGAACTCAGAGGCAGGCATTTTATCTCCATGGCTGATGCTCTGTGGCCAAGTGCCAAATAGTCTAACCCAGGGCTGACGCATTTGATTCCAGGCTGTGCTATTACTTGCCCTGAGCTCTGCACCTGTGCAAGGTGCTCTGCCCATTTCGTTCGGACTAGCATCCCCTGTCTGTCAGTGCCTGCTAGGTGTCTGCCAGGGAGAGAGGAAAGAGGGTGGCCTGTGTTACAAGGAGCCTGAGTGGGAGGAGGGGTAGGGAAACTAATAAATTACAAGCAGACAGCACCAGGAGCCAGCTGGAGAAATACCCAAGGGAATACCGGCATCAGAAGTGTTGCTTGTAAGGGGCACTGTTAACACCTACTGCAGAGGAAAAGCTTTGTGAGCACTAGTGATCCCAGAAAAGTCACCCCCAGGAAGCTGGGTTTGCAGTAGGTAGTAATCCCATAGGACACCCTTTGCCAGTTAGAAATAGGAAAGTGATTAATCTCCGGAGCTCATGCTGTGGGGCTGAAGAGGGACCATCACTTTATGTTTCTTACAGATGTTCATTTATCCAATATCTTTTGTATATGTAACAGAAGGTACCTGAGCAGAGTGATACTGGACAGGGATGTTCATCTAATAGGCGTTTAAAATCATTATTATTATATCTATTACCTGAGACTCTAACCAAGATTGAGACCCCCATTGGGCTTGGTGCTGTAAAAACATACAGTGAGAGAGAGTCTGTGCCCCAGAAGAGATTACAGGCTAAATAGCCTAGACAGATAAAGGGTAGGAAGCGAAATAGAGGTACAGAGAGGTGAAGTTACATGCGTAGGATCGTGTTGCAGAGCTGGGAGAATAACACAGGTCTCCTGACTCCCAGTCCAGCACCCTATCCACTAGACCATGGTGCCTTTCATCAGAGGATTCCAAAGTGCTTTACAAACATTAATGCATTAATCTTCACAGCACTCCTATGAGGCAGGTAAGTAGCATTATTCCCATTTTACATATGAGGAAACTGAGGCGTAGGTACATGACTAGCCCAAGGTCAAGCAGCAAGTGAACCCAACTCTCTTGACTCCTAGTTCTCTCCTCCATCTCAAGCATTATTTAAAATGTTGTTAGATGATGACAATCCCACGGATACCCATTTTCATATGGAGGGAGCCAGTAAGGGACAGGCTGATAAGCCCAGGCCCACCTGACTTGTATCATTTCAACCCATGTTTACAGGACTCAGTGGAAACTCAATGTTTTTTGTGTATTCTCCCCCTCCCTTGAAAACGTCCTTTTCACTAAAGAGCATGGCCAGAACCCACCCAGTGATTAGGAATGGCTGGACCAGTGTAGACAATGTAAAATCCAGCCTGAACCGTCACCTTCCT
Source organism: Trachemys scripta elegans (assembly GCF_013100865.1). NCBI lineage: Eukaryota > Metazoa > Chordata > Testudines > Emydidae > Trachemys > Trachemys scripta. The sequence continues at coordinate 107,532,767 of NC_048301.1, read as the reverse complement.
TGAAGTTCAAGATTAGTCTGGTTGACTCCATACCACATCTCCCTGTGTGGGTCCTCCCTGCAGCTTCCCCCCATCATGCAGAGGCCCTGAACACCTGCGGGGCTTCTCGAGTGCTATGAGTGCTCTGAGGCATTGCAGAGGGCATTACATTCAAAATGGGCAGCTCGGCACTGTTGCCTGCTGTTGCTGGGGGAAGATAGAGCCACAGACCCTCCTTGAAGAATCATGCTGGTGGGGAGGAGTCCTGCTTGTGAGGGAGAGAAGGGGGTGGAACCTCCCCTAGAGAAGACTTGTCGTTGCAGCGGAGCTAGGGTTGCCAGGCGTCCCCAAAGAATGCTGCCGGCAGATGGGGAGAAGTGGAGGTGCCCCCATCACCTAGCAGGAAGCGTTACAAGCATGCACTGGTTTTTCAGGGAAAATGCATGTTACTCAGCGAGGAGAAATGTTACCTAAACACCTGACGTCTGCTGGGAGCTGAGTTTCAGGCGTCTACCAGCTGCTGTCTCCGTTCTAGAGGCGCCTATTCACTAGGACGCATGCTGCTGCCAACTAATGACAGCAGGCTGCAAGCTGAGGAGAAGATGTAGCTGGCCATTTTGGCTGGTCAGAGTGTGTTGCCATGAAGTGGATCCCCTGTTATCAAGGAGGCAGCTGTGTGCTGCCTGGGATCAGCTCTTTATTCTCATCATTGTGTACTGTGACTTTTTGTGTGTGGAGGTTTTCAATAAGTGTATAGCAATTAGGTAGTGGTTTCCTCATCATCTTAATGTTGTATAGAGAGCAGAGAGACAACGGCCTGCACAGTGAAAATCTGTGGTTCCTCAAGAACATAAGCACTAGGGACCTGAAGGATGTCAGTCCTGAGTATTGTCAGGGGCTTCTCTCTCTCTTTCAAACCACACACCTGATTAGAGAGGCAGCTTGGAAGAAGTGACTTTGCTCCTTTTTTTAACGTTGCCACCTGATTAGCAACCATTTTCTTGTATTTTAATTAAAATAAAAGAGCTAAATCAACAGAGTATAATGGCAAATGTTACCCCTTACAGTAAATATTAAGAGCAAGGGGCATAAAGAGCCAAATTTCTTTTGCAGGGTATTGTAGGTAACTATATGCAAACTGTTATCAAGTGAATTTAGGCTGGTGTAAAAATGAGCACGGTTATAACACCTTCCCCATCGTTATCTCTCAAGAGTCTGCTGTACCATCTGTAGCACTCACCTCTATTGTCCATCCTTTCACCCCATTATAGATTCCACCTGGGTACATATGCATGCAGGTGCACACAAAACCATCCCGGCTGATGGGGAATGAACCTGTCAAGTATGGGCAGGCACATGATGGGAAGCTAAAAGCTGAGACCACTGGAGATACAGCATGTTACAGTATCTAGGGCACAAGATGGGGACTCCGAAAGCCTGGTTCCTATTCCTGGCTCTGCCAGTGACTTTGGGCCTATCACTTCACCTTCCTGTGTCTCCATCTCCCTTCCTACACTTCAGTCTATTTTGGCTGTAAGCTCTTCAGGGCAGGGACTGGCTTTTACTCTAGGTACGTACAGCACCTGGTGTGATGGTGCCCTGTCTCAGCTGGAGCCTCTAAACACTACCATAATACAAATAATAACAGTACTTGGCAAATATCTCAAAAACTTCATCTGAGCAGCACTGTCTTTAAATAATCCCACCCCTAATAAAATTGGGAGCTCCCCACCCCTGTCGCAAAAAAAGGACTCAATAGATTCTGCTGTCTTTATGGTGATGGTAACTTGCAGTCCTTGGCAGTGACCTTTCACTTTCAGCCATTGAGTTCAATTAGATGCAGGATCACCACTGATCATCCCATTACTTTGGGTGTATGCTGCCCATCCATGCCTCTTTATGGACTCTAAATGACCCAGGGATCAATCCATCAAAATCCTCCTCCCTGCTGAGCGTGGTGAACCTGACAAGTGTGCAGAATGTGGGCCAGGAGAGCAATAAAACAACAGCTGCCTTTGATGGCAGTGGAAGGTTTGATGTGGTAGATGAGATGATCACTGCTTCACTCTTGTTCTGCTTTTGAGCGGATGTTATGGCTCCTTCCCCTGCACAGCAACCAGTGTTCAGCGCACAAGCTCGCTGCCATTAGGAAAATGCCCTTTGGAGCAGGTGATCATTTAGAGGACTCCTTTGTTTGATGAAATGCGTTTGGGGTTCGGTGAGTGGAAAATGTATTCCTTGTAAATTAGCTTTCTGTTGTAATTTTTACTTTTCAGTGGTTTGGGAGTTTGTTCCATGAATAGGCTATTTTTGCTAATAGCATCCATCGATAAAGGACTTTGGCTGTTTTCTCGGTAGGTTTTTGTTTGGTGCATTGAGTGCTGAATGCTAGTTTGTGTTTGAAATGAGTGATTGGTGCTCATGAGAGGTTGCACTGAGGTTATACTGCAGGCACGCATCCTGCATGAGTCCCCCTCACAATTCTTTCAGGGTACCTCAGTTTTATCTTGCAATACCCCTTGCTGTTCTAGTCCCAGGATCCCTATACAGCTCTGCCAATGCACCTTCCATTGCTATTCTAGGCCAATCCCCACCCCACCCCCTCTGCTCTGTCTTGCTTCCTAGGTTCTGACCTGCAGCACCCTCTTGCCTGAGTCTTCCTCCTATTACTAAGGAAAGAGACAGCCTAGTGTGCTGACAGATGCCAGCTGGTATGTGTGTTTTTGTGATGTGGATAAACTTCAAACTGGGTCCAGAGATGAGGCCACCAAACTCGTTTTGTCTAGGGCTGGAGCTGCATTTGAACCTAGAATTCCAGCAGTGAAAGGCTGAAGTGTGAAACCAATGTGCCACCAATATCTTGCCTCCCACTCACCATGTCTTCTGGGCCTCTTCCTGTGATCTGCGTTTCTGCAAACTTTCTTTTCCCTAATGAAAAAAGCATCAGAGTTTCAATACACTTTGAAATCCCAAGATGCAGTATAATCAGGATGGGGAATTGAAGAGACGGGATGAGGAGAGTCAAGTCCTTCTTATGCCCTTTATTTTGTTCCTTTCCTCTCTGCCAAGGGAACTGGAAGGTCCTTTAAGGGACTGGTGAGCCATTTGCAATGCTTTCCCATCCCTCTGGTGCACGTATGATGGATCACCCTGGCGGCACACTCTCTCTGCTGCAGTTGGTTTTTTTTTAGTCCCATTCCAAAAAGCGGCAGTATTTAGGATTATGCAAGGATACTCTTAGGACAAGTGTTCGTTTACTCATAAACCAGGAGGGACATGGGGACTGAAAGGCGAGGGAACAAGAATTGGGTCAGACAGACGCTTCTGAGGATACTTAGCTTATTTTGATCAAAAGAATCCAGAATAACAATCCATAGGACAGTGAAATTGATCCTCACCTCACACACGCCCCCCGTCATCTTCTCCTCCGGATAAACCTGCTTCAGTCGATAGTGAATATTTCATGCAGTACTGAGTGTTTTCCAAATCATGGTGTCCTAGTTTTTTCCACCTCCAGCCCCAAAGGAATGTTTTACATCACAGAGCTTTATTTTTGGGAAGGGGAGGAGGGAGCGGAGGCTGCAGCTTTGCAAAGAGAAGACAACAAAGAGCAGTGCAGAGAGCAGCAGGGCTCTGTGGTCTGAGCTAAGAATCCCATCCCCTCCACTCCCTCCAGACTTCACAGTGAGATGGGTCCACTCCGAAAAGCTTGAAGCATGATTCCAATGAGAAAAAAACCATAACTGTAAAAATGGCATCCTTGTCCAGCCCGTGTCTGCCCCCGACACATCTCCCAAGTCAGAGCTGCTTAGTTTGCTGACAAAAACAAGCTGTTGTTCCTGTCTGCACTGCAGGGCCAAGATAGCTACACAAGCTTATTCTGCTCTGCCTCTCACGTCAGCAGCCAGAAAAGACCCCGGGTGCAGCTTTGCAGACCCGGTAGTGAGAGTCACACAGGGTCTGTTAGGGCCTGATCCAAAGCCCACTGAAGCCAATGGGCATTTTTCCAATTGACTTCAATGGTCTTTGGATCAGGCCCTTGGTCTGGGATGGAACCCCCCAAATCCTTTATGGTGCTTAAAAAGCAGGATATATGGAATATTGTCTCTCCATGGCATTGTTCAAATGGAAGATTCCTCTCCACCACTATTTTCAAATTATTTCATGTCCGTTTGAACTTGGCGAAAGCTGCCTGGTTGACAGACCCTCCACGTATCCATCCCTGTTCGGCTACAGAACAGGCATGGCAGGGCAAGCTACCCTACTATCGTGCCACAGTACTGATCTGCAGGGACCATCTGTAAGGGTACATTCGTTTCCATGTCCTATTCAAACCTTCTCCGTTAGGAGCTGCACTGAGAGCACTGAACTTGTTAAACATGAGCCACCAAAAAGCCAGCAAATAGTAACAATTTTGGGTCGCTATCAACTTAGCCTGGTTTTGAGCTGGTAACTCAGACTGATGTAAGACTCTCTATCCCATTACCAGTCCCATCAGCCCTCCAGTCCCTTCCCAGTTCAGTGCTTAGATACTACAAAGAAGGGCGCTGTAAAAAACACACTGAATACAGAGATCTGTGTTACAATTACAGTCAGATCTGAACTAGTCCCTCCCCCATACCAAACTTTGGGGGAGCTTAGAATCCAAACCTTGATGTGGATCTGAGGTTCACAGCTGCCCCTTCCTCTATAGTGGGTTAAACAATCCTGAACTCCAAGATCCTAGATATACTTATTCATATTAACGTTTAAAAACCACGATTTACCTGACCATCTGAATTGCCTCCTACTCTAACCAAGACAGAAGTATAAATATTCAGAGTCTGACTCGCCCTTGTTACGGATTATGGAGCTCAGCACTTGCATTGTGCTGTTCCCCAGTTGGCCTCCTTTCTGCTGCCTAGTTATGCTCTCCCGCTTCCTGACACGCTATCCATTAAGCTGCACATACTGGCAGATTTTTCTCGTCAGACCACTGCACTGTAGCTGCTCTAAACCCGCGGCTACACCTACGTTAGTACACGTTCTGAAGCAGTTCCAAAGTGGCCCGTTGGTGTGTAGCAAGCTGTGTTCATGCACCCTGAAGGACGTGTGGCACAGAGTGAAAATGATCGGCTAGTTAAGGTTTATGGTTTAGGTGCAAGGTTGGGACTGGTGTGGAGAGGTCTGAAGACCTTGGTTAGCATGTCTTTATTGAGTGTGCCACTTGTCTTTCTGCTGGTGGAAAAATAACCCCTGTCTCTGAGCACTGTTGTGATGGGAGGCAGAAGGATAGCTAAGGCAATTCCCCAAGGAGCCTGCTCCACCTCCAAGATGTTACAAAACAGTAGTTCAGCAGAGGACAAGGTGACACTTGGGGAAACTGCAGCTGAAAACTAAGCAAACCTTTCAATCTACTTAGCACAGCACTCGCAGTTCCCGCTTCAAGAAGAAGCGATCCAAAATATCAAGTAAAGGGAAGCGATCTCTATCCAGAGCATTGTATGGAATGAAAAATGACAAACAAACAAAGGTCTTGTTTTAGATACTGTTAAAAATAAAACCTCATTCCTTACTCCTATGGCATGTCGCTGCTGAGGAGACCCAGAATGTTGCCTACGTTTATATTTCCATGCGTCTTGAATTGTTTAAACTCTCTCTGTGGTCTTGAAAAAGCTCCCTGCTTTTCAAAATGAGGCCTTTACTTTTATTAGAAGCCCACCTTCTCTGTGACCTGTCATCATCCCCAAAGCCCACTGCACTGTCTTTCCCTGTGATGGCACTGATGTAGCACCATCCTTTATTGCCTGCTTCCCTGTTATGAGTGGGCAGCATGTTGACTCCTGGGGATTCTTGTCCCCTGCCTGCCCATGAGTGTGGAACAGGAAACCAGTGACAAGGAAATCTACCGCAACAGTGTTTGGCCAAATACCCCCACCTGGATAGTGTACTTTGAATGTGCTACTTTGGGCCTACATTCTCTGTGGGTTGTAGGCTGAAGACTATTATTGCTTGTATTACACTATTGCCTCAATGCCCCTTTGTGCAAGGCACTGTACATATACAATGTAAGGGATTGTGTCTGCCCTCAAGAGTTTACAGTCTAAATAAACAATATAGATAATAGGTGGAAGAAAGGATGTATAATTTTTCTCCATTTTACAGATGGGGAACTAAGGCACAGAGAAATTAAGTTACTTGTCCAAGGAAACAAAAACAAAACAAAACAAAAAACTATTTGCAGAATAGGATTTGAACCCAGGTCTTCTTAGTCCTAATCCAGCACCTAATCATAGTTGAACACCTTAATCAGAAGGCTTTCCTTTCTGCTAATGTTGTTTTAACTAGATCTGTGCACACCTCTTATAAAGCAAGCCAAAACTCAAGAAAGACTTCCCAAAAGGTTTTCCAGGGATTGTAACCCTGTACCAAGTTTTGAGACCACCTGGACAGATTTGTTGTTTGAACTGGAGACCATGCAAAATGCATTTGGTTTCCATGGCTTCTTCCCAAAACCTGGCAAAATTTGATCACTTGAAGTAAGTTTCACTTTGAGTTGTTGGGTTTGTTCAAAACCAGACAAAAGGTTCCCTTTTAACCTTGCAAACAGAAACTTCCAAGTTTTGCACAGCTCTAATTTTAACTAAAGATGGGCCAAGGAGGTAATGCTTGGATGTGGATCTTGACTGGGTTCAAGTTTGAGGCAGAAATGAGTCTTAGGTTTGGGATTTGACAACACTGAAATCTCACAAGCTGGTATTGTAAGATTTCAGCTGCATATGAACCAGAACTGGAAACAAGTCCTTTTCCTGTTTTGAATCTGACCCAGAACCAAAATCATAACGTTGGATTCGGAGCTAGAGATACAAATGTGCATCCCCACAACTCTAGCTCAAAGGGCTCCAAATCTAAGGAGCCCATTTTGACACATTTATCTAATTTCAACAGAATTTATATAGTTACACCAAAAACTTAAGCTGTCAATTTATTTTGGGTGGCTTTGGTTCCAGGTGGTCTCTGGAGGTCTGAGGTTGTTGGGTTTTTTTTAAGGTGCTGAGTGCCCACAACTCCAATGGCAGTCAATGGGGGCTGCAGGTGCTCAGCACCTGTGAAAATCAGGCCTTGTGGGCAGAGTTTTTGGAAGGTATGAGTACTCACAGGTGGGGCCAGATTTTTAAAAGTGTTCAGTACATTTGGTGCACATTGAGGGCTGAGCTCTCCTGAAAATCCGACCTCAGGTGTGGGTGCAGAGCACTTGAAATTCTGGCCCCACAGTGTTTCAAGTTGGGCACCCAAAAGTAGTCAGCGCTTCTGAAAACATAGGCCTTAACTTCTGCTGCCACCCACAGGACATCTTTTGGAAGGGAAACATCGCATATCCCAGGGGATCCATGTGGAGAGTTCTCAGCATCTTGAGAGGCTTCCCTGGCAGGGGATATCTAAAAATGGTGGAGATAGGTAGAAACGCCAATTAAAAATGAGCGCATTACTGAAAGCATTTAGGTGTTTTTCAATGGTGAAATCACTTAATACTGTGATTGATTGAGTTTTAACAAATATTCTTTCTTTAAGGAGAAATTTTGGCTACAGGTTCTTTTGTTCTGATTCAGTGTTCAGCTTCTAAAGCAGGAAAGTCTCAACTATTCCAGTTCAGAGAACATTTGTTACAGAAGGGGTAGAGGAGTGTGCATTTCAAGAACCTGTTCTGAATGACACCAGCATAAGCAGGTTGCTTTACAGTGATTGACAGCAATCCCCAACCGGGAGAAGTTTAATGCTAGTGCTTTCCAAAACAAGCTACCCACTCACTTGTTCTGATCTAGGCCTGGGATCTATGGCCACATGATAATACCACTGCTCTGAAGTGACTGCATGTCCTGAATGAAAAAAAAAGGTGGTTGGAAGGGATGAAGGAAAGAAACAAAACACGCGTGATCCTTCTTGAAAGGGCTGGTTCATGCTTGGCTCTTTACGTAGCTCAGTATCTAGGTAGGTAGCTCGGTATCTAGCAAAAAACCTCATGTGACTGAAGGTTACCACTAATAGGTGTGTGTTTGGATGGATGTAATGTGTGTATTAAGGTGAAAATAGCCACCATAGTGTATCAGAGTTTACTTTAGCATCTTTGGGAAGCAGCCCCATTCTCAATCAGTACCCTTGGTTTCTCTCTAGGTCCCCATCTGTTTATATTTGTCCTGTCAGACAAAATAATCACATTGTGATACTGCATGGAGATGTCAGAAACTTTTCTGATTTATACTGTGTCCGTGCTTGGTGGTGCAGCATCACTGTGTGTGGGTGCTATATACTGACATCCAAAAATAAATGTGGGGCTCCTTAATTGTCCTAATGACTAGGCAAAGATTGGAAATATACCTTATATTTTTGGGATGGATGGCAGCCACCTCTTGCTCACTGGTCCCTCCCCAGGAAAGCATATTCTAATCCATTGCTGAGCAAAGAATCCCCATTGGTACTGTATTCTGTAGATTGCAACGGGTTTGCATTTGCTGTAGAAGCTTAAAAATAGCAGGAATGATTCTTAGTTACTCTCTTCCAGTGCAAGCGATAGCGGAAAATGTGTCTTAAGCTTTAAGACACTCTGAACATTGTGAGGCCATGAAGGGGCTGCCAGTCCCCAGTGTAAGACAGGTTAGAGTAGCCATGAGGCTGTTCTATCTTCTGCTTCCCGTGGCCCCATACCCTGGGGGAGTATAGTGTTGTACACCCCACCCATACTCCCCAGCATGTCCCTGCCATGTTCTTGATCTGTACCCTGTGCTGGGAGTTAGGCATGGGGTCAACACAGAGACCCTACCCCAGCTCTGCACCAATCAGGGAGGCCTTTTGTACAGGGAGACCTTCGCAGGTGGGGCATTTCAGCATGTTATAAAGCCTCTTAATGCTGCCCGAGCCTAAGTGTTTTAAAGGGGTCTCAATGTAATTGAGCATCCAGCCCAGAGTCTGCAAGAGTTGCAATCCAGTGGGAATCACGGGTGTCCTGGAAAGGTCAGCACCTCTGTCTCTTTGTGCTGTGGCGCAAAAGAAGGGAATTTGCCTTTAAAGGCATTAGGGGAGAGAGAGAAGAGCAGAAAAGCTTTGTGCAGCCTTGAAGAAACAACATCTTCAGTGTTTAGTGGCAACGGCTGCAGTAGCCACCACATCTCAAATGATTAATGAGCGGACAGGCTGTTTGTGAGGAAAGGAGCATGAGCCCTGATGCAGAACTAGCTGTGGAGATCCCCAGGGAGAGGCGGGCTGCTCCGGTACAGCAGGGGAATGGGGGCGGCTTAGAGAAGCTGACTGCACAGAAGGCAGCAGTTCTTAATGGTGCTGATGTCTTAATCATCATAGCTGTGCTGGTGGCTCTTGCAAAGACTTATCTCGCGCCCCCACACTGCTCCGTTGAACAAAGGAGTTGAGCAGCCTGGCTTGATCCCTTGGCATTGGGTGGGTTTGGAGGTGAAAAAAGCAACCCTAAAGAAAATGCAGGGAGCCACAGGGGAGGGGGAGGGTGGAGGAGAGAGGGGAATTCTCCAACCTTGGAGAATAATCAAATGTGATTATTTTGGTTAATAATCAAATGTGAATCCCATTTTAACCCCTTGACAGCCACGTCCCGCTGTTGCAGCTTCAGGACTGCAAAACCGAGCAGTCTTATTTTAAGAGCCATCAAAATTAGGCCATTTGTAGACGTGTACCAGGTACATGCAGCAGAACTGGAGTTGCATTTAGTCCCCCAGTATGGTGTATGGTGAACAGTATTAGACAGCACTGGAGCTGTTAAGTGACTGCTGTGCTACCCAGTGTGTTGGAGCTGCTAGGTCCCTGGTATGCTCTGAAAAGGGAAGGTTTTATGGGGACAGCCACGACGCAGAGAGCAGCAGCCTTCTAGCGGGGCATCTTTGGAGGGGGACTGAACTGCCCCCAGGAGTCAAAATGTGAAGGACCCATATGGTGAGCACGCATTCACCCACACATGCCATCCCCCTAGGTCACTTGAAAACCTTTTTGGTTGAATAAATGAATATGAGACTAGGACTAGCCCAAAAGTGCAACGCACTGGAGTTCAGAGTCTGAGACACAAGCTCACTCATTTACTCCTCAGACAGCTGTAGGTTCTTACATTCCCATGTTGCCTCTGGAATCTTGGGTTCAAATTCTGACTTAGGTCTCAAAGGGAGTGGGAGAAATGTCACAGAAGAAAGAGAATGCAACAAAATGGGTGGATAGAAATCAAGATCAAAAGGAGAGCAGTCTTTCACCACTTGATTTCCGAAGGCAGACATCGACAGGACTGCCAAACCAAGGGCTTGATATGAGAACATCACAAACCCACCGTGAGATGGATAAGATGAAATTGATTTCAGGCAAGAAGTGGACAGCCATGCTTCACAACATCCATCTCGTTCCTCCTATCACCTCCTCTCTCCCAGTCCTCTAGCAGGATGGTTTTTATATTTAGCCATACTTACCCATCATGCTGCTTTTATGTTCATTTTGATTTTTTCTTTTTGTTTATTTTTGTTCTATTTCAAATCTAAAGAAACACTCTATCTCAGCAATGGCAGTTAGTACTATCCACTACTACCAGCTCTCCTATTTTTCGGGACCATGTATATTCATCCTTAAAAGGGACTATAAATGGGCTCTTAATATCAGAGACACTAGACTGCAGACTGGCTAATGGTAGCAAATGTCTCCGCTTCAACTGTAAAACCGTAAACATCCACTCACAGGTCAGCATCACAAAGAGGGATGGCTACTATGCACATAGTGCTTTTGAGGAACACTTCAAGTTCCGCACAACTCCCATGATGACACATGAGTAGGGCCCTACCAAATTCATGATCCATTTTGGTCAATTTCATGGTCATAGGATTTTAAAAATCATAAATTGCATGATTTCAGCTATTTAAATCTGAAATTTCACAGTGTTGGAATTCTAGAGGTCCTGACCCAAAAAGGAGTTGTGTGGGGGGGTTTCAAGGTTGTTGTAGGAGGGGTTGCAGTATTTCTACCCTTACTTCTGTGCTGCTGATGGTGGCACTGCTGCCTTCAGAGCTGGGCAGCTGGAGAGCGGTGGCTGCTGGCAGGGAACCCAGCTCTGAAGGCAGAGCCACCGCCAGCAGCACCGCAGAAGTAAGGATGGCATGGTATGGTATTGCCACCCTTACTTCTGCGCTGCTGCCTGCAGCTCTGGGCCCTCAGTCAACAGCCACCGCTCTCCACCTGCCCACTCTGAAGACAGAAGTGCAGAAGTAATGGTCTCATGGCATGGTATTGCCACCTTTACTTCAGTGGTGCTGCTGGCGGGATGCTGCCTTCAGAACTGGGCACCCAGCCAACAGCCACTGTTCTCTGGCTGCCCATCTCTGAAGGTAGTGCAAAAGTAAGGGTGGCAAAACCGCAACCCCCCTAAAATAACCCTATGACTCCCCTGCAACTCTCTTCTCTCAAATTGAGAAACGCTGGTCTCCCCCGTGAGATCTGTATAGTATAAGGTAAAAACACACAAAAGACTAGATTTCGTGGTCCATGATGCATTTTTTATGGCCGTGAATTTGGTAGGGCCCTACACATGAGGAGATTGACAGGAAACTGTCAGTGACCTGACACATTCAGTTGTTTACCTTGTTTCCTTGAAGTGAACACCAGGAATCACTAGGAGTCAGCAAGAAAGGACAAATAAAAAAAAGTTGCATTATCACCTGGGAAGGACGGCAATATAAAGAAAGGAAAATAGGATTATTTCATACACAGGCCAACCTTAAATCAGAAAAAGTTGTGCTAGGCATACAAGGTAAAATCCCTGACCCAAAAGATATAGAGGATACCAAAAAGTTTTATCCATTAAGGAAATATCTTGATAAAGTGATACAAGACTACGCAAGAAGTACAAACATTCAAAAGCCAAAGCAAAGTACTCTCAACGCCTTCACCATTTGATAACAGGGAAAGAAAGATCTGATTCAGCCAAAGGGAAATTGACAGATCATGTTTGTTAGGGCCAGGGTTTTCAAAAGTGACTGATTATTTGGATATCCAATCTGAGACATCTTAAAGGGGCCTGATTTTCAGAAAGTTCTGCATACTTGACTTCTGAGGTTCTTTAATGGGTCGCCAGTTGATCACCCAGAAATTGAGATACCCAAAAATAATTAGTCATTTTGAAAATCTTGGCCTAAAAAAAACCAGTGACAGAACAACTGATTATCATGGGCCTAAATGTCAGAGGAGTCAGTAATCCAGTAAAAAAGGAAAAAATATTTGACCATTTGAAAAACATGCACCGTTCAATTGGTATGCTCCAAGAAATGCACTTGGAACCACAAAAATGCAAGGTACAAAAGGGGCTGGGTGTGACACATTTTCTACTCCTCTCATACTGAATCCGAAGGCAGTAAAGGGGGAGATGCCAATTCTTATTCACAAAGATACTATCAGACAATTCTGGAAGGAGGATTGATGGCAACTGAAGGAAGGAAAAACTCCCTCAAGTGTGTGGGAGAGTTCTTCATTAAAGGTGTAACTGCACATGTCCCAAATGAAGCTTCCTCTAACTTTTGCAGCTAAGTTGGTCAAGACCCAAACTGGTGGACTATAGTCTCATCTCACCTGGACTTTAACTGTACTCCAACTTCACTGTAGATAGATTATCCCTTGATCTCTCACCAGGTAAGGGATCAAAGAACTTAGCAAGCTCATGAAAGAACTAGGTCTAGCAGATGGTTGGGGTACATACGAGCCAGAAGAAAGGATTGCACCCATTTATCAGCTGCACACCAAGAATACTCTAAAATAGATCTGTTTCTTATCCTTTAAACAGATCTACTAAAAGATACTATGTAAAATCTTCCTCTCAGATCACTCCCCTCTCCTATCACTGCAAGCAGCAACAAATGGCAGAAGCTAATGAATGCTTCATTGAAGTAAAATATTTTCTACCTGTTAGTAATGTCATCAGCCTGAGGTAAATGTTAGAAACAGTCCTTAGCACCAACAAATCACCTTAGCTTCAGAAAGAAAGCAGCAGTGGACTGAAAGGGTTAATGTAGAAAGCAACACTGCTGACTTAGAATTGCAACACAAGGAAACCCAGTCTGACAAAGTCCTACATTTTCTAGAACTTTATAGAATAGAATTAAACCACCTAGTAAGGGTCAGTTTTGCCACCCGTACTTAGGTTGACTAGCACTTTAGACCATGGAGTGCCTTCAAGTGGAATAAGGTACTACCAATGTGAATAAGAATATCAGAATCAGGCCTTAAAATGAAAAAATTAGGCCATTAGTATGGATGTGTAAAATTAACCTATTCTGAACATAGCAGGCCAATAGAGTTCAATCTGAGGAAACGACAAACCTCCAGAATAATCCCCCAAATCGTCCACCCAGGACAGAATAACACAACGAAAACCCGGAGGAAATCACTTCAGCTCCCATTAAATGCTACAAACACTGAGAGTAATCTCATCACAGTTTCTCGTCGACTGAGTGGCATGCAGCAACAAATAGAGACCCACTGGAAACGGGAGGAACTTGTCAATGTCACTAAATCTCTTGGAGCAAACAGAACATCGCGTGGGTTTAGGGCAAACTTCTGTGAAACCTTCCAAATCCGCTATAGGAAGCATTTGTCTAAATCCTAAATACAGGCCAGCTTCCCTCAGTCTGGCAAACTGCAGCCACTATGATGCTACCAAAGGGAAGGATCCCTTTCTACTGTTCTGTTGAAACTGGCAACAAACCACAAAGGCCAAATCTTGCACCCAGGCTTACGTTTGCAGGGTGAGGCACAGCTGTGGTGGTGCGACTCTCAGCTTATGGGGGAGGGGATAGGTGGGCTGGCGGCACTCCTAAAAAAACCCCAGCACTCTCTGCAAAGCCATATTTTGCAGCTGTGTAACATAACACTCTGACATCATGCATAAATATGATGGCAGAGTGATCAGCCTTCCCCTGTGTGTCACTGGGTTGTTTGTGCCCACGCATGCAGAAGACTGTAGGGAACGGAGCCAACATCTCTGAGTTACTTTCCTTCGCAATGCATATGCTTGCGTTAGGTTTCTGCACATAAGCCTAGCAGCGTGGACACTGCCTCCTCCCATCTAAAGAGGCTGCTGGGTTTTCCCAGCATGGTTTCAAACCTCAGCAGATTTTTTCGCCCGTTCCCTGCTTGTGTGGGAGGCAGTAAAAGCTTCTCATTCAGAGAAGGGCTTTCTCCATAGGAGAGAGAAGCTAATTGTGTCTCATGCAGAGATATAATTAGTTTTCTTTTCTGTTGAGACAGAAGACGACATGTATAGCATCCTCTGCCTTTTGATGCTGAAACCCTGATGAGATTTTATTACTGTGCGCAGCTCCCCTGACTTGCAGGCCCATGCTTCATGTATTCCAAGCATCCAGGAGCAAGGTACTCCTCAGCTGAGAGATGTGAATGCTGGCTGAAGGGGCTGAGAGGTACTGGGGGATAGAGCTAGTTCCGCTATCCATTTCAGATAATGTTTGTGTCAAGTCTAACCCCCGGTTTGGTAAGCAAATCATTTGCAAACTAATCCTGAATTCTGCAAATGTAACTTGTAAGTATTTGATAAGTGTAAAAGATTGTGGGAAGTACTGTGGAAAGGCAGCAGGATACCTATGCATGTGCCAAAGAATCCTGACATGTTGGGATGATGGAGATAGTGCCAGCTAGCCTCATCCTTCTAATTTTCTTCTTCTTTTCTAATGCAGATTCAGCTCCCTTCAGTAATAGCTGAGAGCAGCTGGGGCGAGTCTACTCAAGCCCTGCAGTTGTCAGAGCCCTGATGTACACTGGGGGTGGGGGGATTGATCGATCTAAGTTATGCAACTTCAGCTACGTGAATAACGTAGCTGAAGTTGATGTACTTAGATCTAGTTACCGCGGTGTCTTCACTACGGTGAGTCAACTGCTGCCGTTCCCCCGTTGATTCTGCCTGTGCCTCTCGCCGAGCTGGAGTACAGGAGTCGGCGGGAGAGCGCTCGGGGGTCGATTTATCGCGTCGAGTCTAGACGCGATAAATCGATCCCCACTGGATCGATTGCTGCCCGCCGATATGGCGGGTAGTGTAGACCTACCCAGAGACTGGAGATAAACTAATTAGTTTATGATTATAACTTTTCTCCTCTCTCCCTCCATGTGACCTCTGAGTAGTAAGCACTATCTTCATCCATGACTAATTCTCTGGGACACCAAAGGCTGCATCCTGCACTCTCTATCCTTCGGGGGGACAAATGACTCTGAGCCCTTTGTAACAGGGTGTGTTGTGCAGGGGTAGATAGGAGGTGTCTGGGGCAAACACAGGTAAACAATGACACATAAGGGTACATATGCCATTCTGAGGATGCAGTACTCCCAGCTGCACATAGAAGAGTAAAGAAAATGGGACAAAACATTCCTAGTGCCTTCCTCCCTCTATCCTTCTTTGGCTTATGGCATTTTGGTTGGGGCGTTTCCATTGCAGCCATCTATTTGTGATGTGCCTGTAGCCTGTTTTCAACAGACATGGATAGCTCAAGAGAGAAATTTACTCATACTGCATGGTGGCAGTCAATGTGTCTGAGCTGGAGAAGATCAGGCAGTAAATTCTTTGTGGTCTCTTTTCAGCATTGGTTTGCTCTGATGAAGGTAAGGAGGTCTCTGCTAAGACACAGGGACAGTCTCCCATTTATGAAGGATCTCAGAAAGACAGAAAATTGACCACTTGCCCAATCAGTTTGGCATGAACTAGATCTGCAAAGCAAATGTCTAAAGATGCCCAGAAGCCTCTGTGAAGCTCCAGCCTGCTAGGTAGCAAGTGTGGTTGAAGCCCCAGCACTTGAGATATTTAAAACTAAAGGGTGGTGATTTTCAAAATCATTCAGAGTTGGACTAGCTCAGTTCTCATTGAAGATAGTAGTAAACATCCCACTGACTTCAATGGGAGCAGAGTCAGACCAATGCCACTGAGCACCTTTAAAAATCCCACCCAGACTGGACAAATATAGGATGGTTCCATCCTGCATTCTTCCCCCAGAGGATTGACTAGAAAGCCCGGTAGGTCATTCCCATTTCTAATATATATGATTTCATGCCATTGTTAGTTATATATATATATATTCTATTGAAGCAGGAAGGATATTTTTCTCCTGTCTCCTCAATGCAGTCCTACTACCATGCCTCCCACTCACTTCTTCTTCTTCTTTCACATGGCTTGGTTAGGTAGCAACGACTACAAATTTATATCTAGGTTTGATAGCCAGCACATTGCCACAGCAGTGAGCTGGTGAATGTCCTTCAGGTCCATGGCGAAAGAAAGAAGGGAACAATCAGATATGATGTGCTCCATCCTAGTGACCACAGTCGCATACAGGTGTTTGCCTCATTTTCCATTTAAAGAGGGTTTGTTTGGGAGCAAGACGACAATTTGCATGTGGTGCTTCTGTTAAGTGCTGATGTTTTTCAGGCTCTGTGCTTTGTGCAAATTCACTCATATACCAATGTTGTCAATTGGCCACTGGACGTCGTATTACCGACCTCCCAGTGAAAGTAGCAATGATTATACTTCCTACTCACTGATAGTAAAACAGGGGGAATGCTCTGAGAAACATGTCAACCTTTGGGGGGTTGGAGATTCACATCTGCCCTCCGTTGTTCATCCTGCCCTCTTGTGCCCTGCCCAGCTTATTGCAACAAAGCCTTTTAGGGTTTCGCTGGTACAGTCATGTGAAAAGCATGGTCTCTCATGTGAATGTCACTGGGAAGAAGGATTGAGAAATTTGCTACATCTGAAATGCTTCAGAAATGCAAATAGATGTTTTTTTACAGCTGTCTGCCTTTGTGTGGTATTGTGTGGGGGGTAGGGAAGAATGGAGAGGTCTTCAGGTAGCATTAGTTTGGCTGGAGCCACTAAACCTCTTTCACTTGCTGCACCTCATTGACCCTTCCACCAAGACATGCTCCAGGGCATCAGGAGCTTGCTTCCAGAGAGAGGAGAAGGAGAGCCAGGGTGATGTAGAGCAGGAGTTGTTTGACATGCCCTAAACATCACAGGGTTATTTTCTCTATTCCCAAACACACAACAACCGCTCTCCACAATGCCACTTTGAGAAGCTCCCATTTATGGGGATACCCTAGCTTCTGGAAACTCTTGTTAATATTGATTGACTGTGGCATGTCACTGGCATCCCCAGGAGTGAGGGAAGTGAGGCAGGAGGGGAAGGATGCACTTGAGAAACAGCAGAGTCAAAATAACCTAGAAACAAAATTATTCTTCATTGCTGCCTTTGATCACTCAGCTCCCTGCCAGGAGAGATCTTGGATGGTGATGGCAGCAATGGGCTAATTTGCTGCCACTACTGCTGCTTACACAAGGCAGAGGACAATGTTGTATTCACTGAGGGGGGCTGGAGGTTTGTTGTAATGTCCTTTGTTGTGGAGCGAACCTGGGGAGATGCAGCGGGTGAGAACAGATGTCTTTGAGACTGATGGAGTGATATGCTATTTTGCTTCTCTTGCTCTCTCTGTACCTTCCCTTGCTGTGTCATGTTTAGCAGCTCTTGTGGCACAGTAAGAACCAATGGAAAACTTGTAGGCTGCACTGAGGCATTGCTGCTGCTTCCTGGGTCCCTAATATTGGATGGGTCAGCAGATGTTGCAAGTGTCTTAGAGAAAGTATTTGCATCCAGAACTGGTGCTGGGGTCCTTAGCTTCAGAGCTCACACCATTCCTCAGCACTCAGCTCTAATAGACAGAGAGGGGTGAGTCCTGCAGTATCCACTGAGCTACCAACCAGCGGAGATTAGCTCCCAAGGCGAGAGCTACAATGTGCGGCTGCAGAAAAGTTGTGTTCCAATGGGGTGTTGTCTTCTTGTGCTGCCCCTGTTTCTCCCGGCGGGCACTGTGGTTCTGGGAAGGAAACAGCTGAAGAACACAATAGCAAGAGCAGGCCATTTCTATTTGTTACTAAATGAAATTTGGTGCTGAAAAAAGTTGCTGGATTGACCATCCTGGACACTAAAGCCTTATTTATCGACAACAGCAGCGCAAGCTTCCCCCAGACAACATACATTAGCTGTTAGGGACCACTTCGAGGGCTGAAAGGGTGGTTCAGTTTCCAAGCCAATTCAGTCTTTGGTGGCTGTTGAGCTTCTGTGTTTCTGAAGTGCCTGTCACCACAGTATCCAAATGCTTGCATCTCTGCTGGGACGGCCGGCAAGGGTACCTGGTTGTTGTGATTGCGCTGGTGGGTTTTATAATGAGGACACCTCTCACCTGGGAACTGGACTGAGAACATGGAACTCATCTCACAGTGAGTCACCAAACAGCTGATAGTAATGGCCTTTGGGCACTATTACCCTTGGCTAGATTCAAGCAAATGGCCTAGAGGTGAAATTATTCAAAGCTGGTTGCTAATCACCTGAGCCATCCAATCTCCCTCAACAAGGTCACTTATAGAAGGATTTATTGCAGAGGTGAGCCTGCGCTTCAAAATTTAGATCTGGATTTTAACCCCTAAGTGTCCAATTGTGTGAGAGCAAGGGTTGGCAGGGTTCAGAACTGAGGGGTTTTTTTAATCCAATTATAGTAGTTCATCCCAGTATAATTATAGGTATGGGGCCAGATTTTCAAATGTTCAACACCCACAGCTGAGACCAAATTTTTCAAAAGAGATCAGCACCCAATATGAACCCAATATACTGATCTCTTTTGAAAAATCTGGCCCCAGCTGTGGGGACTCCAGCCCTTCTGCACGGTTAGAATCTAGGTTCAGATCCCAAATCTCCCTCCTCCCAGTAAAGTTAAGGGGTATTTATGTCCAGGAGCCAAATTCATCCCTGAGTGATTTCTAGGGCTTGGAATGGAATCTGTCCCTAGTTTATCCTTTTCCCGGTATTGCAAAGTCAGTGCAAGAGAGAACAGAGAATGCATTGCACAGGAGACTGCTGTAACAAGGAGCAGTGTCTGTGCACAGTATATTCCTCAAACAGTCTGTGCCTGGAACACTCACTTTATGAATAAAATAGACTGGTTTCAACATCCTGGGTTGGAATAATTCGCTCCTGGGATGGGTGCCTTTGCCAAGTTGGACCTGGGAGTGCTAATATAGCTTAGGGAGGGGTTACATTAAGAGTATGTTTACCCTGCAGCTGAGAACATGCTTCGCACACAGGTAGACAGACACACTAGTTCTGCTCAAACTAGCAAGCTAAAAATAGCAGCATAGCACAGGTGGCAGCTTGGGGTAGCTGCCTGAGGACAAACCCGCCTGGATCCCCGGGGTACATACTTAGGTGGCAAAGCTTGAGCCACCGCCCATGCTATCCCCTGGCTTTACTGCTATTTTTAGCGCAATACCTCAAGCAGGGCTAGCGCATGTCTGTCTACTCAGGCTGTGAGGCATGCTCCCAGCTGCAGTGGAGACGTACCTTTAGGGGTTACACTTACGAACTGCAGCCTGATCCACTGTTGCAGCATCACTGTGGAAAAAGGGCAGGGCTAGAAGGTACGGTCGGGCCTCATTGAAGACAGGAGTACTGGCTCCACAGGCTGGCACAACTTCAGCAGCTGGTTCCTCTGTCAGTGGCTGCCAGGTCTCCCTTCTGGGGTCCCTGTTCATTGCAGAGAGAGAAGTGCAAATACAAGTTTTGTGCATGCACAGCCCTTGGCCTTTTCACAGACCCCGGCTAAGGGTCTGTGGTGCTGCTTGTCTGGGAGCGATGTCACCGATTTCCCCCTGGAAGCTGCAGTTCTGCTTCAACATCACATTTTTTAAAAAGGGGAAAACTGTGAGCTGTTTCTATGTCTCCTTCCATCATTACCGGCCTAAGGCATCTCAAAGGATGGTCCTGCTTAGAGCACTGAGAGACTGAGTGTCCAGTCACCTGGCTGCATCTCCCCAAGTGTATTAACTAGTATGAGATGGATGTGTGGGGCTGATATATCAAAGGCTCCCATTCCTTTTTAAAAATTGATGTACGTTGTTGTTGTTGTTGTTTATATTATAGTAAGAGCCAGAGGCTGCATGGAGATCGGAGCCCCATTGTGCTAGGTGCCATAAAGTCACATACAAAGAACTTACAATCTAAGAAGACGAGACAGAAACAAAGTAGGAGCGGAAGGATGCAGTTGAATATATACTCATTTTATGCCTATATTTGCCATGTTTTCAAATTATTGCTATCATTGGATTAAGGGATCCTCCACTGGTGTTGATCAGTCTACATCAGCAGATGATCTGGCCCAAGGTTCCAGCTAGTCTGGTGGCTGGCTCCCTTGGAACCATCATTAGCTGGCTGGTTTCTTATAGGCACCAGAGATGGCTTTTAAGGAGAGATGTGAAGGTGTGTCCCACCTGTAACCAATCCCTTGGGAGTGACCCCATTAGTGTGCCAGGCCCCAAGAACACATGCAGTTCCACAGGGGTTGGCCCCAAGACATCAGAACTGGGTCTTCAGGTACCAGTGAACCCTGTCTCCCTCCATGGCTCCCTGCCATGAATCCTATGGGAGCCTTGTACTGCGTTCCGCTCAGCATTTCCAGCAACCCCAGGTAGCCTTTTCAAAACATTAGTCACCTGATTCATACTGATTCTACCTGTCTCTGTCTCTTCTGTCCTTAGTCCCAGGTGTGTGTCTGTCTCTTTCCAAAGGTAGCTCTTAACCTAGCCACGTGACACCTTTCTCCTTTGCTCTCCATCTGGAGTCTTTGCTCTGCTTCCCTGCAGAGAGGTGGGGGGAAATCTCCTTCCTTTTGGTCATTGGTTGCTAGGTGTGAATGTCTGGTCCACTGGGATTTCCATTGTCTTTCCAGATCTTCCACTGATATCGGTCGGTTTCAGCCAGTCCTTTAATGAACACTTTCATGCCACCCCGGACAGTTACGTGACATAACACCTGATGTTCTCTGCCCTGCCCCAAGAGCAGCTTTTCAACCCTTTACACTCCATGCAAAGCCACACAAAGCACAGAGGGAAACGGAGGCATGCATAGATATCATGAACATATTACCAAAATTCCCACTTCATCACAACCCTATTGATTACTTCCAGGAGGGTGCAAGGGAGACAGCATGGGTACATTTGTTTGAGAAACTGACAGAGAGATGAACAATGCCAGCGTGATTGGTGGAGCAGAGGAAGCGGGGAGGGAGAGTGACATAATAAGAGACTAGATTGGACACGTAGGTGGTGCTAAAGAGTCAGTTTCTTCAGGCTTTTCTAAAAATCACTTTCTGCCCCTCTCTCCCTCTTTGTCCTTCCTCTTCCTCCTCCTTGCACTGACAGTGATACATCCCACATCACTGTGAGCATCTCTTCACTCTCCCAACCCGTCTTTATGCCATCAGAAGCTCCTCTTCCCTATGGTTTCCTTAGCAAGGCCATCAGAAGCCCCCTTGGGCTGCCTTGGGTTTTTGGGAGCTTTGCTTCTTATCCCCAATTCTGCCCTGGTTGCTAGGAGCTTGTCTCCGCCCTGCCACCCCATACGCTGCCTCCAGAATTAGGAGCTTCCTGTCTTCCCCTCTCTTCTCAGACCCTGCCTGTGGTGTCAGGCGCACTCTCCATGTGTTTGCAGCTGTCCTTTCGAAAATCCTTAATGTCTGTGCATCTCCATCTCCGCTCTTGTGAAAAGATCTCATCAACTGATATGCTTTAAATCAAACTTTACATTCATATTTTGTGTGCGTGCAATGCATGCACAATCCCTTTCTACTCAGTGCATCTGCTGGGCCTTTCCTTCCCATCCTACGCCTCTGCACACCATCACACTGAAAGTGCTTGTCTGACAGCCATCAGAAATGTCAGCCTCTGCTAATATAAGCTAGGAATATGAGTTCCCAAGTTACTCCCCTCTGTGCATTCCTGCACTGGAGCTGTCATGCCTGCTGTACATGTTGGGCTGCCTAGCACATAAATACCTGATCTGGCCCAGGACAGTGACTGGCAGTTAAAGGATTGCTCATGAGCCCTGGATCGCAGATGAATGTGGTGGTCGGAAGGAACTCAGGCACCTGGTGAAGTGACCAGGTTTGGTAGTGGCTGTGAATGCTGGGCTCCCACATCTTAGTTCGATGGTGACTGTAGGGTAGCTCGTGAGTGTTGGACCATGCAGATCCTGGTTTGCCATTGCAGGGTTGCTTTTGGTGGCTGGGCTGCTGCAGGTGGGTTTTTTTCCTCCTCAGAAAAATAGCAGTGGAACATTTTGCTTTGGGGCAAAAGGAGAAAACAGCACTTAAAAATGATAAGGAGGGAAAAGAAAGAGGTCAAATATTGGTCAGTCGTCTTCAACAGTGTCTCTTTGATTTGTGTCCTTTGTTCTGAACTCCTTATTGATGGAAATTGTGACATGGTGATCACCGGTAACAACAGGATGCACAGAGGGGATAGCTGGCTTCTGGTGTAGAGGGGCTAATTCTGCTGAGTGTTGTCAGAGAGTTGCACATCAGCCACTTTGCCATGTACCATTGGGCGGCAGATAATCCCACGTACTGAATGAATAAATCCACTTGTTGTCAGCTCCCATTAGTGTCACATGCATGAAAGCCTGATGCTATTTAAAGAGACATACGGTGCAAATAAGTCTAAACGCCATGAGGGAACATGTTTACTGTCTGGCGTATGATGGAGCACCACATGTATTGAACTTCCTGGTGTTACACAGCAGTTCTGAGCTGGGGCTACCATGAGCCAGATTAGATGAACTAAGAACCAACCCCAAACCAAACCTGTTCCCTTAAGAACCTTGGAATCATACTATGAGAACAAACCAATGGATCTCCACCTCAAGTTCTGGAGCTGTGTTGAAACTGATGAGATTGTTTCACGTGAGGATTCTTGATGTTTCATTTTGGCTGATTGCACATCCTTCAGATTTCATGCAGTGGAGGATCTGGCCCCATGTTACTGCAAGATTTCTAGCCCAAAGAGCTTCAGGTCAGCATCCAAAATGTTTGGATGCTGAACCAAAATTCTGAATCCTTTGAAGTTCACCCCACATTTGAACATCCCCAAACTCTGGGAAAGTTCAGATCTGGATTTGATCTTCCTGGCTTGTGTCCATCACCAGTTACTAAAGGGCAATGTGGGGCACTGATAATTGTTTAATTATCTTTAAAGTAAAGCAGGGTCAACACTAAACAAAATTTCAGGCAAAACTCCAAACATCCCAAGTTAGTGATGGTTAGGGGAAGTAGGGCAACCTTTAGCCTACCATCCTACCATGGCTTTATTTCCCCTCCCTCCTCTCTCTCTCCCTGCTATCTCTTGCTGCTGTCTCAGGTCTGCATTTCACATGATATAGGACCCACTGGTATCAGTGGAGAAAAGAATAGGGGCTCAGCTTTGTGGCATGATTTGGTGCACTTCTACAGCAAGAGAGGAGAATTGCCTTCCCCCCTTCCCCGGCATCCTAAGTATAGGGCTATCAGCTGCAATTCACGGGGAAGTATAGCTGCTAAAGATGACTGTGTAGCGTTGCAGAAGAGCTTGCAGAGAAGCTACCATCTCGTAACGCTTGACAACCATCCAGCCCATTTAGCAAACGCATGCAGCTCCACTTTCCAGGCAGGTGGTACAATCACAAATACCAGGCAGAGGAATGTGAATGAAAAGCAATTCTTCTGTACTGTTCGGACAGATCCCACCCATGGTTCCTGCTGGCTCCTGTCCCGGCCTCATAGCTACATTTGCGCACAGTGTGCTGTGAGTCAAGAGATGAAAGCGTGCAGTGCCTCTCATCGCCAAGAACTATTCAGATGAGATGGGCTTAAACCCAGAGGGATGTGAGTCCTTCTGGGGGGTGAAGTAGAGGTGGAGGGGGGCAAGTGAAGGTTTTACATTACTCCTGCTAAAGGTTACACTGCCTTCGTGCTGTTCTCCATTATTAGCCGAGTTACTGGAGCATCCTGACAGCTAATCAGCTTCCTGCATAGATTTTAAAAACCAGTGATTAGCACCTGCAAGGTCACAAGTCAGCAATGTGGCTCTATTAGCCTTGCACAGACTTTTGTAACCCCTCTCCCCAGCTTGGAGGATATGGGGTGCTGCACAGACATAGTCCGCTGCAAGGTGAGGGCACCCAGGTTGTGTCTGGGAACCTCTCATGGAACCCAGAGTTTGTGTGGCAGATGGATGAGGCCTCTTTTTTTAAAGACTATTATACAAATGTTATTGTGTGTTCTTCATTTACTGCAGACTCACAGACTATTCTAGACT
This sequence comes from Trachemys scripta elegans, assembly GCF_013100865.1. Taxonomy (NCBI): domain Eukaryota; kingdom Metazoa; phylum Chordata; order Testudines; family Emydidae; genus Trachemys; species Trachemys scripta. The sequence continues at coordinate 107,508,595 of NC_048301.1, read as the reverse complement.
TGGCCTGCTCTCTGGTAATTGCATCTACATTAAAGCAGACACCCCCACAGGGCTCTTCCTTGCCTTGTCCTTGCTGGCTCAGAGCTGGGCAGTGATACATGAGTTCTGCTAGACCAGGGATGTGCGAAGTGTGCCCAGTAGCTGGCAAAGGTTAGGAGAAGAAGGCAGAGTTGTGTCCTATTTAAAGCCAGTTCTGTTCTGCTTTATTGCTCTTGGGCCGCTTGTTTGCTAACTATGTGGAGTGCTACTAGTCCCTTCTAATCCATGCATCAATCGACCCACTATTCAGAGCTACATGCGACGTCTCAGCCATATCAATTATTGTGGGAGTGGGAGAGTGGGGTCTGGGAGAGCCGCTCATTACTGCAGTGGAAAGTTGAGAATTGAATATGGTTCATTGCAGCTCTGTGGTGCCATGGAGTGGAGGAGGGGTAGGACTTTGCTGTAACAGTTCCAAGGGTAAGCTATATTTAGGCTGCTGGACAGAGATTGTGTCATTCTCTCTAGCTTCCTAGCACACACAGCCTTCAGAGCCTACTTCCATTACAGCATCCTGACATAGACAATAATACAAATATAATATTTTGCACTCATAAAACACCTTTCATCGGATGATTGCAAAGGCAGGTAAGTTTTATTGTCCTCATTTTGCAGATGGAGAAAGTAAGGGACAGAGAGCTCTTGTGACTTGCCCACTGTCACAGAGCACGTTGGTGGCAAACTCTGGACTGGAGCCTGAAAGTATTAATTCCCAGCCCCCCCTGCTCTAACCAGTGGGCATTGCTGCCTTGTAGAATGGACTGCTGACTGCAGTGCAGCGGTGTGATCCTGCAGCAGATTGCCATTCATTGTGTTGAAATACTGCATCGTGTATCGAGCCTGGCATTCTCCACAGCTTTGGAGTCTGAATGTAGATACACCCAAATTCCCCATCAGAATTCAGATGCCAGAAGGTTATTATGCATTTTCCTGCAAAAATAAACATGGGACCCTCCTTAGGCCTGCACCAAAACTGCTGAAGCTGGCACAAGCCAGTTTAAAGGAGTGCTTCCGAGTATAAGACTTTGGGAGAAGCAAGTGAATAGTTGATTTAATGTCTTATTTTCACCTGTTTCAAGGAGACCAGCTAGTAATATAACTGAATTCTTTCCGCCAAGTGATATCATCATAAATCTCTGCCTCTTCATGCCCCCATCTGCTCACGCTTTCGGATAGTAACCAAACAGTACCTTGGGTGAGTGCTGCCATCCTTCACTCATTCATGTTGGATGTGTGGCCAGAGACGTCACAACAGGGTTTTTTCAAAAGCAGTGACTCTCCCCTGTGATTAGATAACCCGGGGCTTGTCAACTGCAAGGTGTAGCATCCTTCACAGTCATGGGAGCCCCTAAAGGGAGGACTGTAAAGAGAGATAAGATCAGCTGTTTAGTTCCATAGCCTGTACGGTGATCACACTTCTCATGAAATGCCTTGTCCCTCCCTCCATCCCCTGGTAACCTTTGTTGTTTGTGTGGTGTCAGTCTCTCAGCTCTGGAAAGCTGGTGTTGAATGCCAGTGACTGAGCTTTGGGAATGTGCTGAAAAGTTGGGGAGCTTTTCTGTGTCTAGTGTTGGGGACTCAGCCCTGGGAAATATATGTACGGAAAGGTCATTGTGCATGTGTGTATGCACAGTGCTATAGAATTGCACTGAAAAGTTAGGTGAGCTTGTGTGGCTAATGCCAAGCTCTGGGGATGCTCTGCATGACCTTGTGAGCCTACAATACAGTTATTTTCTCATCCTGAAAATGGTTGCATGATTTAGTCTCATTTGCTGTGGGTGTTTGAGATGTCATATGTCTGAATCTTTGATCTTGCCTTCCTCTCCTATTAATGGTCCATCAGGTTTTGGTACTTTTTCCTTCTGCCTGATGGAGTCTGCCCTCTGACCAGTCGGGTGCATGTCCTCTGCATGCCTCCAACCTCTGTTCGCTCCATTTATCTCCTTACTTGAGGGTGTGCCAGACTCTTATTCTGAGCCATCTGTCTGTCAAAGTGGAAGGGGATGTTTGCACTGTGGAGGCAAGAGGACACAATACTGCCCCATAGAAGAGCCCTGATGTTCCGTGGATGTATTTTACAGCAGTGGCGTCTCCCCAATGCTAGCAGAAGCAGGACACATGTTTGCAGTATTATTAGCTAGAACTATTCATATAGCATAGTGATTCAAGAGTGTCCATGAGGAAAAAATCCATTTCTCCTCCTGCCCACCTCCCCAGCTAAAACATAGAATGGGGAATAAACTGTGATGTTAGTGATGGACTCTGCCATGGACAGGTGGGTACATGTTCAGGTTCATCAGGCAGTCATCAGAAAGGCTGGCAATTTGGTTACTGACTGTGGAATCCCACCCTCCCTCCCTAGGCTGACCTGACCTTGGAGAGTGGATGGAATGAATGCAGATAGGCTGAGCTGCCGCTAAGCATTAGAGGGATTTTGCATTCCAGTAGCAGCACGTCACTATCACTGTGGCAAGCCACGCCATATTTGGGCATCTCCTTTCTCCAAGGTGCTGACTTGGAGACAGAAGGAGGAATTGATTTCAGAGAAATCTTCCTAAAGACAAATCTTAGGGGGTATTTTTTCCTTAAATGCAACCGTGTCAGACCAAGCACTTGATGAGACCCCTCCGAATATCAACAGTTATCTTGTGAGATGAAGGACATTGGGCCTTTGTGGAAGGGATCAGGGTGAACCAGCTTCTTCACAGTAGTACAATAGCTGCATTTTTGTGAAATTGCTGTAGGATAAAACTGCATAGTGCAGATTTCTATTTTCATGAATTGCTTCCTTCTTAGTGGTGGTGATGGGAAGATGATGTCTACGAGTTATCACCACCAATCAATGTGTGTCACTGAAGCTTGGCTCTTAGGAGAGTTCTATGAGAATTGCAGTACCACATGTATACTTACACACAAACTGTGTGTGTGTGTGTGTGTGTGTGTGTGTGTGTGTGTGTGTGTGTGTGTGTGTGTGTGTATCTCTCTCTTGTGGAATGTCATTGATTCCACTGCAGCCTGCTAATATATCTCCCCCCACCCCAGCTATGAAATAGATACTTCCTGAGATCACAAGTGTGGAAGTGGATCTATCAGGTGGCTTCTGATTCTGCAGAAAAGAATAAACACTTTGAAAGAATCAGAAAGGGACTGTCCCAGAGGCACATGTACCCTTTCTTCCAATGTGAGAAAGGCTGAGAGTTTCACTGGTTTCTCTCTGGGAGACATGACCTCATCACTAAGGCTTGAGAACTACAGCTCCCAAAGTGCCATGCAGAAAGCTCTACCTGCCTGTCAGGAGGAGAAGTTCTGTGCTTAATGGTTGGTGGAGGAACATACTCAGCAAGTTAAGGGGCACTAAGAAATAAAGCTACGTGGGGAGAAGTTCCTGGGGGATTGTCTGGTTATTAGGGGATTGATGCTCTGGCACAGCATTGCAGTGTGTTTTGATTGTGAAGATGATGGCTGCAGGGTAACCAGTTACAGTATTTGGGGGGGGGGGGGCGGGGAGGAAGTCTAGCTAGATTCCATCCATCTTTTGGATGGTTGGCTAATCCTGCCCTGGTGGACTTTTGAAAACTGGTCTTGCACCTATATATATTGCCTGGTTTTGCCTGTACACTGCTTGCCTTAGGCTATCTCTTTACGGCAGAGTTAACTAGAGTTATCTACACTCATCACAAACACTCACTGTGGGTTAATTAACTCCTCGTCAGTTAGCCTATCTGGAGTGAGAGCAGTCACACTGCGATATAACTATCGAGCAACACAGAGTGATTGTATTAGCAGCACAGGGTGAATGTATTAGCTGTTGATGAGTTGTGCTAACTTGAGCTGCAGCTTGTACTCCCAAGGGGCCAACCAACTCTATTTAAAAGCACCATCACATTTGAGTTCAGGTTTGTGTGTGTGGTCAGGCTACTATAAGGTGGGTGCATAACTGGCTGGATAACCGTACTCAGAGAGTTGTTGTTAATGGTTCCCAATCCTGCTGGAAAGGCGTAACGAGTGGGGTACCGCAGGGGTCTGTTTTGGGACCGGCTCTGTTCAATATCTTCATCAACGACTTAGATATTGGCATAGAAAGTACGCTTATTAAGTTTGCGGATGATACCAAACTGGGAGGGATTGCAACTGCTTTGGAGGACAGGGTCATAATTCAAAATGATCTGGACAAATTGGAGAAATGGTCTGAATTAAACAGGATGAAGTTTAACAAAGACAAATGCAAAGTGCTCCACTTAGGAAGGAAAAATCAGTTTCACACATACAGAATGGGAAGAGACTGTCTAGGAAGGAGTACGGCAGAAAGGGATCTAGGGGTTATAGTGGACCACAAGCTAAATATGAGTCAACAGTGTGATGCTTTTCCCAAAAAAACAAACATGATCCTGGGATGTATTAACAGGTGTGTGATGAGCAAGACACGAGAAGTCATTCTTCCACTCTACTCTGCTCTGGTTAGGCCTCAGCTGGAGTATTGTGTCCAGTTCTGGGCGCCGCATTTTAAAAAAGATGTGGAGAAATTGGAAAGGGTCCAGAGAAGAGCAACAAGAATGATTAAAGGTCTAGAGAACATGACCTATGAAGGAAGGCTGAAAGAATTGGGTTTGTTTAGTTTGGAAAAGAGAAGACTGAGAGGGGACATGATAGCAGTTTTCAGGTATCTAAAAGGGTGTCATAAGGAGGAGGGAGAAAACTTGTTCACCTTAGCCTCTAAGGATAGAACCAGAAGCAATGGGTTTAAACTGCAGCAAGGGAGGTCTAGGTTGGACATTAGGAAAAAGTTCCTAACTGTCAGGGTGGTTAAACACTGGAATAAATTGCCTAGGGAGGTTGTGGAATCTCCATCTCTGGAGATATTTAAGAGTAGGTTCGATAAATGTCTATCAGGGATGGTCTAGACAGTATTTGGTCCTGCCATGCGGGCAGGGGACTGGACTCGATGACCTCTCGAGGTCCCTTCCAGTCCTAGAATCTATGAAATCTATGAAATCTATGAAATCAAGTTGGGGGCAACACTCGATTTATAACTGCAGTTAAATCTGTATTGAAGACAAGCCCTCAGAGTCGCCATGTTTTGGATAGGTCGAGGATGAAGAGAGAGGATGGTTTTGTGATTAAGACACTGGACTAGGTCTCCAGAAATCTGTGGTCAGTTCCTGGGTCTGCCATAGACTTCATGTGTAACACTGGGCAAATCACTTGCTCTTTCTGTGTCTCACTTCACCTGCTGTAAAATGCTAGTACTTCCTTTCTCCCACTGTCTTCTCTGTTTAGACTGTAATCTCTGTGGGCCCTGACTCTCTCCTACTTTGTGTATGTACAATGCCTAGCACAATGGGGCCCATCCAAGGCCCACTGAAGTCAGTTGGAGTTGGGATGATGGGTTAGACCTTCTGTTGTTTGAGAGGCCTGGCATGAGCATATAGGACTGTGAGCCAGGAACCTCCTGCATTCTGTGCCAGGTTCTGCAAGTGCCTACCTCTGTCCGATCGGGCATGCCACTTAATCCTCTGCCTCAGTTTCCCTATTAGTGAAATAGGGATAGTATTATTTACCAACTTTTATAGGGGAGGGGATGGTGAGGCTGAATTAATGTTTTCTAAAGTGCAGTATAAATGCTAAGTGCTATTATTATAGCTTCTGCTTGTTTGCTCGTTGGTGCATGAAAGGGAGGGTCAGAAGGAGTGGGAAATGGGTAAGAGGGGACAATGTGTGTAATGATTTCTAATGTAACCTTCTAACCTTTGCTTCTATTTCTCTTTTCTCTTCCAGGTGGAGCGGGAAATAGCCATCCTGAAGTTGATAGAACACCCCCACGTTTTAAAGCTGCATGACGTTTATGAAAATAAAAAATATTTGTAGGTATTATTGACTTTTGCCAGGGAGTCAGAAGGGAAATGGAAGGGAAGGAGTTTGGGGGGAGAAATGTTTGGAGACAGCATAACAGTGCAGAGACTAGAATAGGATATGAGGTCACTCTAAACTTTGCTGCCCATGTGGCCTGCTATCAGCACTTGATTGAGGAGGGAATGGTTTTCATTTACTTGGTTTCCTCATTCCCCCTTTTCTTCTGTTTTTCCCCCTTTCGAATCTTAAAAAAAAATTAAATTATAAACAAGCCTTTTTCTATAATATTTAGCTGATATAGAGGGGTAAAATCCAGGTTTGTAGACTCCAAATTAGACCCACCTCAAAACTGTTATAATCTGGTGGATAAAATCCTCCAGGTTCTAAATATTTTAAATTAAACCCTCACCAAGAAATTTAATTTGAAAAATGTCCAGACAATAATAGCTATTGTTTTTGTAGGGCCTACTTGTCTACACCCATCAGTGACATTGGTCCACAGACCAAATTATTTTGGCTTGACAAGGTACCAGATAGTTTGAAATTGTTGTCAAACAAACAAGACACATTAATCTTGGCTCAAGTTAAGAAAAAAAAAATCAATGTTTTCCAAATGGAAAAGGGTAAATCCAGAAGGGAGTTAAATGTGATTTCCAGGTTTTTAACAGGGTATTGCAAGCAAGGGGAGAGTGTTTAAAACTATTTTTGAAAATCACGTTCCAGCAGTGACCCCCCTTAATGTCACAGCAGTATAAGGGTGTAATCACTGAACCAAGGAATGTGTGTTGAATGGATGTAATAATCCCATATCGACCATACGACCAAGCTTGTTACTGGAGCAATGAATTCCTATTCCAAGAAGTGAGGCCTCGGCGTTCAAGGGTTAGTTTAATAGACCTGGCAGTAATTTCTTTTGGATTCCGAATCCTCCTCTGGGACAGAGCCTGCCCAGGGTGGTGAACAATGGCCACCAGATGGCTTGTCACAGGTGCTGGGTGGAGCTGGTTCCCATGTATCTTCAGCTACATGCTGTGGGCCAGATCCTCCGCTGGTATAAGGGGGCATGACTCCACTGAAGTCCAGTTTGCACCAGCTGAGGATGTAGCTCCAAGTGTCCTGTCAAGCCAGCCTTCTTTGCAAGGGAGGGGCGGTAAAGGGAGTGTGGGATGACAGACAGGAATAGAATTTCTATAGCCAATGCATTTTGATTTAATTGAGGAAAAAGAGATACTGGTGTTAAGCAGGGACCTAATCTTGCTCCTGTTGAAGTCAATGGGAAGACTCCTAGTTTATTTCAGTGAGGGCTGGGATCAGACTTCAGGCTTCCTATTGGCTGAGTGAAAGAGTCTTTCATGTGTGAACCCTTTTTTTCTTATATCTACAACCTGTCCATTGAGGGGCTGCGTGCGTTTGGGTGATCGATACAATGTACAAACGTCTGGAAAACAAAGGCCAAGCTGAACAGTTCAGGGTGGAGTTGGGATTAAAAGATCATTATTTTTGCGGCATTGACAGTCAAGCATCTCTTTTCTCTTAGTTACAGATGCCTTCAACAAATGGTCTCTGCACATGTGTGCAGATAACTGCTGAAGTAGGTTGCGTTGTTACCCCCTCCTGGACAATGGGATTCTTTTACGGCATGGAGGATGGTGCTGTTTAATGGTTACAGCATGGAATTCATGCTCTACTGCAAGTAGTGTCCTTGTGGGTGCTCTACTGTAGTGTGCTTGCGTCCTTGCACTGCTGATCTGAGAACTTCCATAGCTGTGTTCCGTTAGCTGCCATGAGGCTAGCCAGTGAGTGCAGGCTAACCCTCCTCAGTTCCTTCTCAACTGCCCCTGGCTAGAGACGGAGCTATTCGCAGTCCGTTACAACCATTACTCTCGCTTTACATTTCTGTAGCCAGTTAGTCTCCTAGTACATAGTTGTAATTGTAGTTTTCTGCTTCTTTCTTATTTTGCTCCCAGAAAAAATACTTTTAAAAAAGAGACTTTATTTTTTGCCGCTTTTTCTCATTGGGGACCCTTCCCCCAAAAGGATATGCCCAGTTCATTAGGCTTCAAGAAGTGCCTCTCCAGCAAAGATGTGATCCATGTCACAGACAAGCACTCCCAGTGTATTAGCTGCCTCAGGGAAGGCCACATTCCACAAAAGTGTGGTCTCTGCCAGCAACTCAGGCCCTGGTCTCGTAAGGACAGGGAGCTGAGATAGAAGATCATCTTCATGAAGGCAGCCCTCTGACCCTTTCCGGACCTGCACCTGGCAGACATGAGTCTTCCCCACAGCCCTCAACATCCAAAGGCTGTGGATTGAAGAAAGCAGCCACTGAGCCCTCTCAGAAGTCCCCACGGTGAGCCCCGCGCTAGCCATAAATGATCTCCGGCATGCTTGGTGTCCTCGGGACCATTGGCACCAAGCCCAGTACCCAAGGCTTATGAAGATCTACACCGGCAGGTGCCAGTGATGCACCCACGTATCCCATGGGCACAGGTATCAAGTCAGTGGCACCAAGGGACAAGGACAGGAGTAAGCACTCCTCTAAGAAGATGTTACTGGAATGCAATACTCCATTGCTACCATCATCAATGCCCCATGCAGCACCAGAGAGATCGGTGTGAGCTAGATCTCTGTCCTTCCCAGAACCGCCAGTGGCACTAAAGGATCTCCGTGTAGCCGACATACCGGAGTCCCCTCTTCTCAGTACCAAGACCTCTGCACTGAGTCTTCATCTGGCACAGGAGTCTTCCCCGCTGCCCTGCCATGCTCCGCCACTCTTGCAGACTTGGACAGCAAACCAGAGGAGGCAGTATTGCAATACTCCTCCAAGGCTCCCTATGGTTCCCAATACCAGCAGAGTCCCTAAGCATATCCCCAGATGGCCCCACCACCACCATCTTGGTACGGTCAACCCTGGGCACCACTGCTGGGCTCTATGCCACCACCACTCCAGTGGCCATACTGGGACCCTTGGGCTGCATATTGCCTCCATGTCTCTCGAGCATCTAGCCCCACTCGAGAACTCTCGAGACGCACCCCCTCAGCTGCAGCGTCCAGAGTTTCTGAACCTGCAGAAGAAATCGTGCTAAAACCAGAGGGCAGCACTGAGGAAGAGGTGACCATAGCCTCCTCCTCACTAGATGAGGCCTTTATGCCTCCACTGCCTTCTCTTGCTGATGATTTTCGTGTCTTCCAGGACCCAGTGAAGAGAGTGGCAGACACTCTTCAGATACCGCTAGAAGAAGCCAAGGGCATCCACCACAAACTTCTTGATATAGTCCATTCATCCTTGTCCTCAAAAATTGCCCTCACTATTAATGAGGCTCTCCTGGACCCCACAAAAACCATATGGCACACCCCAGGATCGGTGGCATCTACCTGCAAGCAGGTGGACAAAAAATATTAGATCCCATCAAGGGAGACAGAATTCCTCTTCTCCCACCTTCCACCCAATTCCATCATGGGGGATTGTAACAGTGTTGGGACTCACCACCCAGCCCCCCTTGCTGGTCGTCCTCGGGAATTAGCTCAGTCCAGCAGAGCACCCCCTCCTGGTGGTGTCCCGTCTGTTGTCTCGCGCTCGGTTGGCGTGTGGACCTGCGTTGCTCCCAACTTGCGGCGTCCTCTTTGAGCCACTGCCCTCCGGCAGTGCCCCTTAGTCCATCCTCGCCCCCTTCGGGGGGGGTGGTGGTCAATCAGCTGTCTCTCTGTGCCCCGGCCAATGTGGCCAACTGCACCCCCAAAGTCACACCCCTCTTGGCAGGGGGTTGGTGCAGCCCAAGACGACCACTCCCGTCGGCCGGGTGTAAGGCAAGGGGGAAGAGGAGGACCCAGGCCCGCCCACTACTCTGGGTCCCAACCCAGGGACCCTCTTGTGGCAGGCATCCTGCCCTCCTTCTCTCCCTCTGTCTGTCCACGTCCCTGGGCCGCTTCCCCTTTGGCCCCTCACACCGGCTAGGCCCTTCCCCTCAAGGCCTGCAGCCTGGCAGACACCGAGCTGGAGCTACCTTCTGCTCCCCCGAGCCTGCCCAGCGCTGTCCCAGGTGCTAGTCTCCCACCTCTGGAGACAGACCTTCCCCTGTCGAAGGCCTGGGACAGACTGCCTCACCTCTCCCTGAGCAACCTTTTTGTAGGGCTGAGCCTGGCCCTGATTGGCTGTCTCCAATCTGGACCCCGATTGGCTTCCAATAAGCCCTTGTCTAATTGGCTGCCTGTCTGTGGAGGCGCACTGGCCTGCTGCAGCTCACTCTCTCAGGGAGTGGGGCAGCCGCCCCACTACAGGGATGCTGTTAACTCTCATGGCCATCAACATCAGATGAGGTCTACTCCCTACGATAGGGACTGGAAGGGTTTGGATCTTTTTGGCCTCGGCTACGCTACAGTTTTGAATTGCCAATTACCAAGCCCTATCAGTGAAATACAACTACAGAAACTATTAAAAACTGAACAATTTTATTGAACAGCTGCCTGAGTCACACCCTGACCAATTTAAAGCCATTATTCAAGAGGGACAGTTAGTGACCAAGATAGCACTACAATCTGCCGTCAATGCAGCCAAGACAGCAGCCAGGTCCATCTCCACAGCGGTGGGTATATCTGTCAGGTTGCCCGAAAGAGATGCAGTTGACGTTGAAGACCTTCCCTTTGAAGTCACTAAGCTCTTCACGGAGAAGATGGACGCCTCTCTTCACACACTAAAGGATTCTAGAGCCACTCTCTGCTCACTGGGCATCTACGTGCCAGCACAAAAGAGAAAATATAGTCCGCAGCCTCACCACAAACCACGCACCTCCCAAGACCCGAGTCAGTGCTACTACGAGCCACAGAGGAAGAAAACTAAGTTTCCGAGGCATAAACCATCTGGCCCACAATCTTCTACATCCTAGCTATCCACTTCCAAGCACCAATTTTGATATGTTGATCAAAGCATCAATAGACCACTCCTACAGCTGACCACCACTATCCGCTGATTTGGCTACCATCTGGCAACATTCTGCAGCACCTGGGAACATATAACATCAGACCGATGGGGCTTACAGATCTATCCATTTTACCTCCCTACTCCCTCTACAACACCTTTCCCTGTCCCTCACGAGATCCTTCTCATGAGAGTTTACTATCACAAGAGGTAGGTTGTCTCCTCCAATTAGGAGCCATAGAACCAGTTGCTCAACATCTATGAGGCAAAGGGTTCTACTCTCGCTATTTCCTAATACCCAAGAGGAAGGAGATTGAAGAGCTATACAAGACCTTACAGCACTCAACAAGTTTGTCAAGCCTCAAAAATTCAAAATGATCACTCTGCCATGATCATTCCAGCATTGGAACAGGGAGACTGGTTTTCAGCCCTCGACCTTCAGGATGCCTACTTCCATATCTCAATCTCACAGATGATTTCTCAAATTTATCTAGGACAAGACCACTACCAGTACAGAGTACTCCCTTTTGGGCTAAAATCCATCCTGATGTATTCTCCGAGGTTCTCTCAGCAGTGGCCACACACTTGCGCTCCCAAGGGATCATGTTTTACCCCCTATCGGGAGGATTGCCTCTTCAGAGCCCAGCCTCTCCATGAGGCTCACTGAATCACCAGATCTGCAATAGATTTGTTCCCAGAACTGGGCCTATAGATCAACACCCAGAAAACAACCCTCATTCCAGTGCATCATCTGGAATTCAAAGGCGCCGACCTCCACCCATTACAGGCCGGAGCTCTCTTACCTCAACACAGATTCCCCTCCTTGGCCATACTCAATGAGACCGTTCAAAACCACCCGCAAATATCAGCCAGACACTGCCTCCAACTCTTGGGTCATATGGCAGCAGACACAATGGTAATACCACATGAAGGGCTTCACATGCCATGCCTCCAGATGTGGTTCATCTCAGTTTACAGACCAGAATCACACTAGACAAACCCCGTCACTACCCACTAGGATCAAAAACTCCTTAGACTGGTGGAAGGACTCAGCCAATGTTTTCAAAGGGATCCTCTTCTCGCAAACCCCCACCCCCCAATCGTTGCTTCTCACCACTGATGCATTGCTCATAGGATGGGATGCGCATCTAAACAGCCTCATGATACAAGGCAGATGGTCATCCATGGAGATATTCTTTCACATCAACCTCCTCGAGCTCAGGGCAGTCAGAAATGCCTGTGCTCATTTCCTTCTGCTGATCAAAGGATTACACAGGTGAGTGCTAACAGGCAACATAGCATGTATGTACATCTCTACCCCGATATAATGCTGTCCAAAAAATCTTACCGTGTTATAGGTGAAACCGCGTTATATTGAACTTGCTTTGATCCGCTGGAGTGCGCCGCCCCACACCCCCAGAGCACTGCTTTACCGCGTTATATCTGAATTCATGTTATATCGGGTCGCGTTATATCGGGGTAGAGGTGTATTACATAAATCAACCAGGGAGATCCAAGTTGCCCTCCCTCTGTGCAGAAATGATGAGACTATGGAACTGGTGTATCTCTCACGACATTGGACTGTCCGCAGCTTACCTCCTGGGCACACAAAACTCCATAATGGACAGGCTCAGTGACAAATTCCCACATGACCATGAGTGGGAGATAAACCTAGCAATACTTCACGACCTGTTCAGGCAGTGGGGGACACCAATCACAGTTTGCCACTGAACTGAACAGGAAATGTTCACACCACTACTACGGAGCAGGGGTAGGACAACATTCCCTGGGCGATGCTTTCCACCTCCCCTGGGACAGGGGCATCCTCTATGCCTTTCCTCCCTTTCCCCTACTGTCAAAAGTCCTATTGAAAATAAAAAGAAAAGGAGCACATGTCATACTGATCACTCCCATTTGGCTGAGACAGACCTGGTACCCTTACCTGTCACAGGTCGCGATATGCCTGCCGATCTCTCTCCAATCCACTCTGTATCTCCTCTTGAAGAACAGAGGATGCACCCTACAACCAAACCTCGGGATTCTTTGCCTCAAGGCGTGCCTGTTTCATGATTCCAACACCTAGAGAACTCCTACTTGAGGGATGTACAAGAGATATAACTACACAGTAGAAAGTCCTCGACACGCTGAACTTACCTGCAAAAATGGTTCTGGTTCCAGATTTGGTATACTTCCCAACAAATTTCCCCAACATGCATGGCTTTTCCACAGATCTCAGGCTATGTACTGACCCTAAAAAGATCGTGACTATCTCTCAACTCTCTGAATCCACCTGGTGGCCACAGCAGCCTTCCACCAGCCAGTAGAGGGATACTCAGTGCTGTCATACCCAACCACTAAAAGATTCCTCCAGGGTATAGTAAATCTTTTCCCACAACCCTGATACCCTACCCCATGTGGGACCTAAACCTTGCATTGAAAGGACTGACTAGGCCTTCGAACCCATGGCCACCTGTTCGCTTACATATCTCTCTATGAAAACGGCCTTCCTGATAGCAATCACCTCGGCTAAGAGAATAGGAAAATAGCCGCTCTGACGGCACATCCCCTCTACATGGTATTCTTTCAGGACAAGGTTACACTCAGGCCACATCCAAAATTCATCCCTAAGGAAACCTCCCTGTTTCACATGAACCAATTGATTCACCTTCCAACCTTCTACCCAAGCCTCACCGAGACAACAGGGAGGCTATATTACACACACTAGATGTCAGGAGAGCCCTAGCCTTCTACCTGGACAGGATGAAGGTTTTCAGGAAGTCCCCTAGGCTTTTCCTCCCCCTTGCAGAAAGATCCAAGGACTCAGCAATATCAGCCCAGAGACTCTCCAAGTGGGTCTCGAACTGCATTGGACAGTGTTACCAAGTTCACAATAGGACCCCTCCAGCTACTATTCATACACACTCCACAAGGTCGATCTCCTCATCCCTCGCCTTCTTCAAGAATGTCCCTATCTCAGAAATCTGTAGAGCGGTGACATGGGCAACAGTCCACACCTTCGCAGAACATTATGCTATCACTGGGGACTCCACCTCTGATACCATCTTCAGCTCCACAGTGCTGTCATCTGTAACTGACCCAACTCCAAAGTCCCAGCCCTCCAGTGGTGGGTACTGCTCGGAAGCCACCTACAGTGGAGCACCCATAGGGACACTACTCGAAGAAGAAGAAGAAGTTGCTCACCTTGTGCAGTAACGATGTCTCTTCGACATGTGTCCCTATGGGTGCATCACAATCCATCCTCCTCCTCTCTACTTCTGAGCTCTTGCCAATGACTGTGGTAGAGAAGGAACTGAGGGGGGGTTAGCCCACCCGCGGTGGCTGGCCTCGTGATGGGGCATGAGGAGAGACAGCACATGTGTGGGTTTAACAGACACAGGTAGCAAAGTTCTCTGATCAGCAATGCAGGGACACAAGCACACCTACAGTGGAGCACTCATAGTGACACACATCTTGAAGAATCATTGTGACTGCACCAGGCAAGTAACTTTGCCAAAATTTTCAAAAATAACTTTTGGTGCCCAATTTAAGACACATTAAAAGGAGATGATTTTCAGAAATTGTGAACACTTGCCCTCTAAAAACCAGGCCCCTTTAAGGTGACTCAATTTAGACACCCAAAAATGGAAGCACCCCAAATCTCTAAGCCAGGTTTGAACATCTTGGCCATGAATCCTGGATTCTAATCCTGACTTTGCGACTGACTCACTGTGTAACCTCGAATAAGTCACTTGCCACTCCCTGTGCTTCAGTTCCCCAGTCTCTAAAATGGGACTAATAATGCCTGCTTCAGAGATGTGTTGAGTCCTTCCAGCGAAACACACTCACTGTGGAAATGCAAGGGATTGTTATTAATCTTATTAGTCATATAATTTTAAAGAAATGGCATAATTCTGTGCCAGATCTGACTATTCAGAATTAGAACTGGGCATGGCCTTGGGTTGAATTGAGCAGAGGGAGAGAGTGTCCGTGGCGGGTACAAGTGTGTGTGGGGAGGGTGCGTGTATGCACTTATTATAGGTGGGAACTGGGGTGCCGATGTGACTTGCACTTTATTTGCACAAATAATAAAGCACTGTGACCCCCACCATCAGCAACAAATTGCTCTCTGGTTGCCGCAGCGCCTTTCCATCAAACCTGACATCTTGACAGCGGTGGCGGTGGCACGGTTTCTTAGGCAGCTTATGAATTATGGTTGATATTTCAGATGCCAGAGACTAATCGCAGCGCGGCGCTGGGGAGTATTTCCTCGATAAATGTTAATTTCACAAATCATGTTTGACTTTTGGTTTATGATTTAATTTGTGACAAGGGGCTTTGGTTGAGTAGATTCCTAATGCAGCTATGAATCAAATCCTTTTTCCACAGTTTGTTTAGCGCTGAAAATGAGTTTAAAAAGAATAATAAAAATTCGGCAGCATAGCTGTGTTAGCGTAGCAGTCATATCTACTCTGGTTCGGTTTTTTTAATTGGGATATTTAGAGAGACAAAGCTGGTTATAAGGCTTAAGGCTTTCAGTTCCTTTCCAGCACGTTGATTTGTCTTATTTAACCGTATGACTGCAGAATATCGTGCCAGGTACCTAGGGCAAAATCACAGCTCCACTGTGTCTTGCTGTGTACAGCGCCCTCTATAAAAACACTACAGTAGTGGGCACTGTTGCCAGTTGTTTTTAGTAGTATTGTTTCTTATTTGTTTTACAGGAGCATCAAAAGCCCTCAGCAGAGATCAGGGTGTATTGTGCTAGATGCTGTACAAACACATAATTAGAGACAGTCCCTGCCCTGAACAGTTTATAATCTAAATAGACAAAACAGACAAAGGGTAGGAGCAAGAGAAGATTATTATCCCCATTTTTCAGATGGGGAATTGAGGCACAGTGGCCTTGTCTAGACTCGATCCAGTGTTGTTTAATATAGTTATTAACTATCTAGAATGGCGGATGAGCAGTGAGGTAGCAAAATTTGGAGATGGCTCAGTTATTTAGGCTAGTTGAGTCCATTTTGAGTCCAGAAAAGACTGAGGAACTTCAGAGAGACCTAAGCAAGCTGGGTGAATGGGCAACACAATGGCAAATGAAGTTCAATGTTGATAAGTGCTAAGTAATGCTCATTGGAGGGAAATACTTGAACTACTCACACACCTTGTAGTGTTCTAAATTAACTGTATCAACTCAGAAAAGGGACCTGGGCATCACTGTGGAGTGCTCGGTGCGAATATCTGCTCATTGTGCAGCTATTGTGGAAAAAAGCAAACAAGAGGGTAGGATGCATAAGGAATGGGATGGAGAATAACACAGATAATATGCCTTACTATAAACTGATAGTGCAGCCTTATCTGGAGTACCTTGCATAGTACTCATGCAGTTTCTCTTCTCCCTCGCTCATAATCCAAGGAAAAGGGGACATACCATGAAAGTGAAAGGGAGCAAATTCAAAACTGATCAAAGGAAATACTGTTTCACTCATTATGTAATTAGACTATGGAGCTCATTCCCACATAATGTCTCTGAGGCCAAGAATTTAGTAAGATTCAAAGAGGGATTGGACACTTAAACAGAGAACTGTAATAACCTGAAGTATACCACTTTGTGCAAACAAAGAGTTTTGAAAAAGATAAAAAAAAAATCATGATTCAGGGCATAAGTTATTTTGTAACTATGAGAAATCAGGATGAGATCCACATAGACAGCAGATTATCCCATATGTGCCTGCTTTGGGATTCTTCTACCTTCCTCTGAAGCCTCTGGTGCTGACCACTGGACTAGATGGATCACAAGTCTGATCCATTCTGGCAGTTCCTGTTTTCTTATGACTTTTAAATGCGTATTTTTTAAATGCCTAACATTTAAAAAAAAAAAACTTTAGTCCTATTCAAGACAAGAGAAATTAAGTGATTTGCCCAAGGTCACACAGGAAGTCTGTAGCAAAGCTGGGAACTAAACCCAGCTCTCCTGAGTCCCAACTAAGTTTTCCCTCTGCCTCGGGAAGGAGCTCCAGAAAGGAATCACAACTCACTGACACCCCTCTCAGTCACAGTTCCTCTGGAAGCTCCTGTTCTGAATGGGTGGGGGAGTTTGCTATGTAAACCCATTACCAAATACAGCATCCAGCAAGCTTTGCTAGTATCCATCTCTCCCCGCCCCCCCGCCCCCCCCCAATACACACACACACATACCCTGCCCCTTCTCATCCCACTTGTTCTTGGAGGGAGTGTCAGGCACTCAGGCTATATGCAGGTCATCTTTAAATGCCATGGACCCAATTCCAAAACAGACCACTCAGACTGGTGTAGTGAAAGCAAAACTTAGTTCTGTTGCTGATAGGACAACAACAGAAGTTTTCCATGGGATCTACAGGGGAAAAGCAGGGAACACTGAGGAGGGGTGGTGGCAAGTCAAAGTGTGTGGAAAACCTGGGTCCAGAGCGTGGGTCTATGTATCATATAAAATAAGTTGTGTGGAAATATATGGGCTATATTTCTACCTGGGGTTTTCTGGTGACTTGTATTTCACCCTCGTGGTTTATAACACCCTCAGCACCCTGCGATGGGATTGCAGCCTCATAATTCACAGTTGCCTGCCTATTCCTTTCATAGCTTGTAGTTGCTTATGCAGTATTCTCTGTCTAGTATACATGTACGCACAGTGTACAGCAGGGGTCGGCAACCTTTCAGAAGTGGCGTGCCGAGTCTTCATTTATTCACTCTAATTTAAGGTTTCGCGTGCCAGTAATACATTTTAACACTTTTAGAAGGTCTCTTTCTATAAGTCTATAATATATAACTAAACTATTGTTGTATGTAAAGTAAATAAGGTTTTTAAAATGTTTAAGAAACTTCATTTAAAATTAAATTAAAATGCAGAGCCCCTGGACTGGTGGCCAGGACCCGGGCAGTGTGAGTGCCACTGAAAATCAGCTCGTATGCCGCCTTCGGCACAAGTATCATAGGTTGCCTACCCCTGGTGTACAGTTACATGAAGGATATCAACATATACACTAACCCCTTTAGAAATCTGAAAGCAGATTTTTTTGCCCCCTCTTACTGTATATAAAGAAGTTCCCTTCCCACATGAATTGGCCCTGGAGAGAAATGGTGTGAATAGCATGCAGATAGAAGGGAGCTGTGTACACACCATTCATAGCACTACACTGTGAGCTGGGGAATGGTTTCTTGTTAAAAACCTGTTGTGTGTTAAATAAGGGGAGGCAAAAAAACATGCTGCCCTTCATCTGTGGAAGTGGCCAGTGCATATTTTACTAGGGAGCAATTTAAAATCATATTTTAAGTCACCGATATGCATCTTATTATTCAATAGGTCTGGGCTTTCCTGCAGACCTTGCAAAAGCAATTAACCTGCTATTCAAGGAGCTCTTAGCATAGCAAACCCAGTGCCACCATTTAGCCCAGAATGTGCGTTATAATCCCATTTCCAAAGGAACTCCACCTGACAGATAGAACTTAACAGAACCCTTTCAAGGGGGCACTGTCTGTCTAGCTATTTTACCTATCTAGCTCTTTGGTCTTGTTTGCATTGAGTCTGGATGTTGGGTTAGCACCTGTCTAGCCAGAACTATGTTTAAGCACCACCATGAATGCTAACATGCTTCTCTATACAGGAAGGCTGATGACAGTACATCCAGGGCCACACTCTGACTTCTACTTTCACTCTCACTCCTTCCCTGTGGCTGTTTTTTAAACAATCTTGTAGCTCATGAAGGCTAGTCACAGGACATACATTAATTAGCTCCCCATCTCCTTGTAGACATAATAATGGCAACTAACAGTGATTCTTTCCAAATGCTCTCTGTGTTCTAGCCAAAACCTTAAGGACCATATCACTTCATAGCTGCCAATTTACAAATCTCCACCCCAGGCCAATGCCGAGGCAGATACTATGGTGATGTGCATGATGTAAAAGTATAGGAAGATGTCCCCACCTCACAGCCATTATCCTTTTGGCTAAGGAGGATTTGATTCAATGCCTTCAGCCTGTTGACTGCTGTGGTTGACCATTCAGTGGGACAATCACAGTTAGACACATCACCACACCTCAGGATAAGCATCCTGCTTCCACAGCACTCCCAGCCACCCCACAATTAGGCAGCAAGAGACAAAAGTATTATAGAGCACTTGATAGTGAGGTTCACCTGATGTGACCATAATGCAAAGCAAACACACCGTGAATAAGTCATGGAGAATAGAATTTGTGGTCAAAAAGTGTGGTCTTTATTCAGTGTGTCTCAAAGGGCTTCCCAAAAACCTTGAGCTATACCGATCATGCACTGACTGTGCATGAGAATTCAGTAGTCATTATGTGTCCGGAAACAGAGCACAGGTCTGGAAGTCAGGATACCTGGTTTCTATTCTTGACTCTGACATTGAATCATGGCTTGACCTTGACCAAGTCAGATGACTTTTGGGCACTGTTTCCTCTTCTTTGAAGTGGGGGAGGGAGGCTATTATTCACTCACCATTTTAGAGGCCATCAGCTCAGGTTTTCAAGCACACAACCTCTACAGTTTGGTCCACATTTTGGGGAGAGCTTAGCTCCCATTGGGCACCTAAGTAAGGGCCAGGTTCTCAAAAATGCTGAGTACCCAGGAGCTCCAGTTGTGACACACATGGTCAGATTTCCAGAACTGCACAGCACCAAATACACTGAAGTTATGTGAAAACTTGGCCCTTCCAGCTCTCCAAATAAAAGATGCTACATCACTGCAAAGTGCTGTTGCAGCTGGTGGTGGATGAACCTCCAAGGTTTGGTTTTCTCTCACAGAATCAGGTTGTCTCATGGGAATTTGCTATGAAACTTGATAAGATAGAGGGACATATCTTTTTTTAAAAAAACAACAACATTTCTTAACCTTTACATTTCAGACTCAATTCCCGTTCTCAGCTCAGGTTTGATTATTTAATCCAAACCAGTCCAAGCATGCCATACAAGAACCCATTTTAACTCAAAGGGAGCATACTGGACAGATCACTGGGGTTATTCCCTACGCCTTTGAAAAGAGCCATTTGTTCTTGAACTCCCCCTCCAGATGCAACAGAAGCCATTCCTCCATCCTGAAGGGCAATGTCACTACTGGGCACAAGCCCAAATCTCATTGCAGGACTTAAAACCCATAACCTTCTGACTGCAGCGATAAGAATGCTACACATTGAGCCAATTAACGAAAACCGAATACCCCCTCCTGCCCATGCACAACTCACAAGTCTGGCAGGTGCAGGATCTATTGGCAGTGGGAGTCAAAGAGCCGCCGTTCCAGCAGTGTCTGCAGAGGCATGCATGTTGCCAGCCCTCTCCTGATTGTTTTTCTTTTAATTATGATTATTTCTGTTGAAAAGTGATGCTGAGGTGAAAGAGGATGTGAGAGAGGAGTGGCACTGTTTGTTTGTTTTTTTATTGGTAGCCCGAGCTTCTGAAATTAGACCCACGTGGGAAAACCCTGCATGGATTTCAGAAGAAAGAGTGCAAGGGTAAATAGAGTGCATCTGGGTCATGTTGGGGGGAGAGCATTGGGCTCTGCAAAGAGAGTCTTGAGCTATTATTCTTGGGGCTTTCAAGTGCAGCAAGAGAGACCCCAAACCAGTTCACCTGACTAGAAGGCAAACAGGAAAACCCCAGCCTGGGTTACAACTTCAATCAGGGGAGCTACACTTACCCAACAATTTTTGCCCCTTTGTTGCTGATTTGTTTTGATAGAGGGTCCAATATTCCACCTGAGAGCCTAACTAGGCCCTCAGCTCTGCCATGTGTATCGTCATGGAGCTTAGCAAGGGGTTAACTCTTTGCTTGCCAGAAAGCAAGTTGGACACAGGTCCCTGTGACAGCAGCTCCATGGTGTGGGTGAGGGTCAGAGAGAGACATAAGCCTGTAAACAAAAGGGCACCAAGCTCTCAAGAATAGGAACTAGGGGTGGTTTCAGGGTTCCAGATCAGCCAATGACAGATATGCAACAGAGGACAGTGTGCTAGCTAATGGGTGTCGTCTCAGCCTTGCCCAGCCTGTAGTGAGCATCCCTCCGGCCGGATGTGTTCCACATCACGCGCCCATGTAGGAGACTACTGCGGTGCTTTGGCATGCACGACTACACACCATAAATAGCGGCCACGGCAGCCCTAGAAATACCTTTCATCCCCAATAAATCAAAGGTAGGAGCAGCACAAAGGCATAACCCACATCTCCCCCTCCCGCTCCCATCCCTCTGTTCCAAACAGAATTAGCAACCACACAAAAAAGTCCCTTCGAACAAGCAGCTTATGGTTAAAATTGGTCCTTTAAGAAAAAATCACAAGTGCAAACATTTTCTTGTGTGTGTGTGTGGGGGGGGGGAGGAAATAAAGAGCTCCTGGCTCTGCGCCAAATTAGGGTTTAAAAATTCATGTCCGCCATAAGAATTTATATAGCTCCTGAATAATTTATAGGCTGCGCCAATAACAAGGGGCTTAATATCTGATAGAGATTATTTAATCAATAGAAAACGGCACAGCAAAAAAGCCATCAAAGAATTACAATATGTCAGTCCAGGCTGGGCAGTTTTTAACCCTCTTCCTGCTGAGTTGTAGGGAGTAGAACTTTTTGCAAAGAGAGTGATGGCCTACAGAAGAACTCTTTAAGCCTGCATTTTGCTGCAAGCATGTCTCTGGAGACCTGGCATTTGGGACCAGTCCCTCACGCATGCACAGTAGCTTTGAAATGTAATGAGTTTTCTAGCTCTCGGTCGAGTTGTTTGGGAGGAATGGTTAGTTTCTAATGAGCAACATGCTGGGAATTTGTGGCAGGGGTGGCTGCTATTTTCTGGTTGCTTGGACTTTTGCTGGGATTGCTGAATATGCCTGGCACATGGTAGTCCTGATGCAACCAACATTTTCACACAGACTGTCAGTGGGTATTCATGTGGCCTAAGCGTATGGTACCATCAGGAAGTTTTAAGAGGTGTGGGTACTGGTGGACTTGAGGTAGGCGAGGGTGTAGGGTTGTTTCTGTTCTTATATGTTGAATTACTATTTGACTCAAGCCTCTGACCATGTAGACTGGGTATGTTGATCTAACTGTGCATCCGTGTCAAGTCTAGAGTGTCCATTGTCTGTGCTGAGTTCCTTGGTCTTAGCATTCTTCTCATCTCTTATAATAGCCAAATATTAAGGTAGAAGTCAAGGGGGCCAGATCGCAGAGCAGACTTAATTAATCATTGAAGTGCCCTGCCTCAGGGCTGAACATGCTGCCAAATCTTGAACCAAGATCTTCGTAGTCCGTGGGCATCAGCTCTACCAGATAAGCCCAAAGCCTTGCCTATTTGAACCAGTAGAAGCTGTGCTAAGTTTCTGCATCTTGAAAGTTGTTCTTTGCTTCTATTCAGAGGTCTTTGCCTCACAGTGGAGTACAGATATCAAGTCATAGATTTTTAAAGCCAGGACGGACTATTATGATCATCTAGTCTGATCTCGTAGAGCACAGGCCATAGGACCTCGCCCTGTGGGTCACAGATTGAGGCATGCACAGACGAACCATCTGTCTGCCCAGGTTTAAGTGAGGTGGGATTTTTTTTTCGGTACCATTTAATAAAAATCTCAAAAGCTAATTAGGACCAGGCCTGATCAGTACATAGATCAGGGATTGGTAACCTTTGGCACGCGCCTGCCAGGGTAAGCCCCCTAGTGGGCCGGGCTGGTTTGTTTTCCTGCCGCATCCGCAGGTTCGGCCGATTGCGGCTCCCACTGGCCGTGGTTCACCATTCCAGGCCAATGGGGACTGCGGGAAGCAGCGCGGGCCAAGGGATGTGCTGGCCGCCGCTTGTAGTTTCAGCAGGAGCAGTTACTTTTCCCTTCCTAAAATATGTTTTATAGTGTTGCTTCCACATTTTGCCACAGAAGTTACTCACTTGAGTAGTGTATTAATGCCTTCTAGATCACCTTCTCTTCAAATCCAGAAAGTATTAATATATAGTATTATTCTGCCAGGGCCTGATCAAGACAGTGATCTGCCTGCAAATGAACTGGCTACAACTCTTAGACTTTGGCAGTGAGAGGTTTTTGGAGGAGTGAGAAAAGAAGGGGAATAGAGAGATACCGTATCTGCATCATCTATTGAAGGCGAATTCTAGCCTTTGTTAAAATGGTTTGCAGAACCATTAATGTCCCTAGATAGTCCAATTTGCCTTCCATTGCCAACAGCTAGTCAGGAATCAGCTATCATTCCTCTTGCAAGTGGACGGTGCAAGGACTAACTTTGAAGTATACCCAGAAGCTCTGTCTAGTTCATCACACAACTGTCTCATGTCTGCACTTGCTTTCTGTTCAGTTCCCTCTGCAGCTCAAGGTGTTGGTAATAATCTCTAAAGCACTGATGATCTGGAACTCAGTTTAATGAGAGACCATCTCATCTTGTACACTGTGGTGGCATGGTATCAGCTTAAACTCCCCAGGCTCAAAGGTCTCTGTCTTATGCATTCACTCTTCTTAGCAGTCCATCAAAGCCCAAGACTTGCTTTGTGCAAGACATTTCCATTTGGCCTGGCTTTTAACTGGGGGCTTGCCTACATTTCCCGCTGGATCGATGGGCAGCTATCGATCCAGCGGGGGGTCTATTTATCACGTCTAGTCTAGACGTGATAAATCGACTGCCGAGCACTCTCCCGTCGATTCCGGTACTCCACCAGGGCGAGAGGCACAGGCGGAGTCGACGGGAGAGCGTCAGTCCTGTGAGTCAGGAGTTCTGCTCCCAACTATTGTGCTGACTTGCTATGAGCCCTTGGACAAGTTACACCCTCTCCGTTCCTCAGTTTCACCCTATGTAAAATGAGGATAATAAAATCTCCCTAATTCACAGGGGAGTGGCAAGGCTCTCATTATAAACGCTTGTAAGGTGCATTGAGATCCTTTGATGAAAGGTGACAGAAAATATTGTTATTAAGTATTATAAATGCAGTTGTTATTTTGTATTTCTAATCTTTCATCCAAAGATCTCAATTTACTTTAATAAATGTATGTGTTGCCCCGAAGGATCTCATTTGTATAAGGGCAGATGTATCATAAATTGTGTGGATCTATAGGGCTGAATGGGGATATGAATAGGGATATGAATTGCATATCCATTACCAAGACGTAATGCTGAGCTGCTGTGGGGACACTTAGGTGGCATGTATGTGTTATTCCTGGCCATGCCTGCTAAGGGTTAGCAAACAACCTGTCATTCTCTATAATCATCAGGACTGGGATGACCTCCTTAGCTATTGTGCCCTTGGTACCTGGTGATGCACGGATTTAGTTCTTCCTGGGCCAGTCTGCCTTTCTATAAGAGTTGTGCTTCCATAAATCACTCCGGGCTAGATTGTTTAAGATAATTTAAGCACACCCCTGCCTTGGGGTGGCACAGAGCTGCCCTGCCCCAGAGGGAGCACCCGAAGACATTCTCCCAGAGCTCCCCAATGTGCAGCAGGAGCACACACAGCCATTTATGGGGTGCAGCACACTTCTCTGTCCTTGCAGCCAGCCAGCAAGTACAGGAGTGGAGTCATGGCTCTGCCTACTCTCCTCCCCTTTGAGCACAGGGACTTCAGTTCTCACTCCTGCCCTTTCATGTGCTGCACAAGGTGGGAGGAGGCTCCTTGCTCCCTTCCCCACACAGTGCCCGCATGGAAGAGCCATACAGAGTCTGGCCCAGCAGCTGGGGTTTGCAGGTGAAAATGAAAAGCAAGCTCATGAATTAGTAGTAAATTTTCCACCAACGGAAATGAACCTGAGCCAAGATCTACAGAACTGAAGGAAAAGATGGCTCAGAATCCAAACTTGGTGGAGGAGGCCCACAACTGTGCTGTTCTCAGCATGATGCTGAAACTTCACTGAGCATTGCACTATCACCTGGTAACTGCAAGCTGGGCTGCTTCTGCAGACCTCACCACAACTTTTCCTAACCTCTGTGGTCTGAAAAGATGGTACAGATGTTGGCGGGACAGGGCTATCATGAGATTAGCAGTTCCTCATGGTTTAATTTAGGCTTGGAATTGCCTGAAAATGGAGTGGGGCAGAAGGGGAAGGTGGTGGGAAAATGGACGAAATTTTCATCAAGCTGCCACAAATGTTGAGATTTGGTTTGAGTTTGGGAGCACAGGTTCCCATGGTTTCCTGTTTTTTGTGGATAGATTTGTCTGGGCTGATAGTGGCATCATATGTACCAATGACCAGCTACCACCCTGTGAGGGTAGTTGATGTGACCTTAACACATTAGCTACTGATTGTCAAATATTTTCTGATAGATCCCAGAGGGAGCTGGCCTATTCTCTCCATTTATAGGAGTACGTTCTAGCTCCTGGTGGCATATAGGGGCCATGAAGGACCAACTTGGCCCCAAGGAAAATATCCCTTTGCAGGAGCAGTGTGTGTCCCACCTCACAGCACCTGGCATAGGGGCATGTTGGGGCCAGGAAAAGGAGAGGGTATTGTGCTCTATGCTATGTCTGTTCTAGGCAGCAGAACAGCCCATAGGCAGTCATGGGGAGGCTGCTGTAAGTTAGAACATGCTGTGAGCTGTACAGCTTCTAGAACAGGCAGAATCTGGGCGGCACAAAGATGGCTTACAGCCACCTCTGCCCCACACTTCTGTTATCCCTGTAACAGTTGCACGGTTTATACAGTTTTGTTGCCTTAAACATTCTATCAGAGATTTTTTTTTAAAAAGTCTAGCCTTAGTTCTTTTTACGAGCTGCACAGGCTTCTCACCTGATACCTAGAGGCCATGTGAGGTTAGTAGCTTATTAGCTTTGACTGGGAAGGGTGATGAATCTAGGATACAGATGGAAAAGTGGCAAAGGGGATAGATAAAATTAATAAAACATGTTGGGAAGAATCACTTGGCTGCTGTACATGATCTCTCTGCTCCTCTCTGATGGATGAAATCATTTCTCCTATTAAGCATTCAGTTTCTTTTCCTTTAAACACCAGCGTCTCGTCTCCTTCGTCTCTGAAGCTTTCCCTGAAATTTTTCATTTCATGTATTGGCTCACGGCAGAGGTATAAAGAAATTCTGGGCATGCATGGTTCTGGCATTCTGAAATTATGGCCTGGCCTCTTTGGGAATCTGCCCCGTATTTAAGAATTCACCCAATAGAGGAAATGTTTCATACTTTTTTTAAACTGTGTGTGCACGCTGCAAATTGGAGTTGTGGAAGCCTGGCAGCTGCAACCTATGTCCAAATCCACTTGTTCCAAATGGACTCATGTATCAAAAAGGAGAGGCCAGCGCTGCAGTCACCATAATCACAGCAGTGAAAGCTAGAGAACAGGGGTGATTGATGTTCAGGGCAGTGTGGTCTAGTGAACATGAGCACAGGAAATCTTGAGTTCTAATCCCAGCTCTGAGACCAACTTGCCATGTAACCTTGGGCAATTCACTGTGCCTCCCTCCCCTGTCTGTAAAATGAGGGTGATGACCCTTACAGAGTGTCTCTCGCAAGGAAAGTGAGAGGATTAAATAAGTTAACATTTGTACAGTGCTTTCAAGATGGGAGAGCTAAGTGTTCTGGCAGAGTCTTTCTGCCTGGGGTGGCTCCATACTCCCCTGTTGCGATTATCACAGCATGCGGACATACTACCTAGGGGCTGTCTCTTGCCTCTGTTTTCTCTGCAGTGACTTTTCAGAGAGTGATGCATGGTGTGGTTTTTACAGCTAGGTTTCCGTGGGGGAAAGCTTTTGACTGACACCATCAGTTTTACCATAGGCAGGGTTGAAAAACACCCTTTAAAAATTGCTGCTTTCCATTTTGTATATTACATGAAACTCAGGCCGTGCAATGAATGGAAAGCAATAGCCAAGACTAGTTTCTGGGAACAGCTACAGAAGCAAAATGGTAACATGAGGTAATATCATGGTCAGGAAAGGGTAGAAGGGGGGAGGAACGGCAGGAAAATCCCTCTTTCCTTGTTCATTTTTACAAGCTGTATATATTCTGTTGCTCACCTGCTCCCTGAATCAGCAAACAGCCAGGCAAGCTTCCAATGCCACTGCTTTCTATTAAAGTCAATGAGGGCTGTAGAGCAAGTTGATGGCTGGTCTTGTGGACTCACTGTTTGACTCAGGGAAAGTCACTGAGGGCAGGTCTACACTACGGGGCTCAGTCGACCTAAGATACGCAACTCCAGCTATGTGAATAATGTAGCTGGAGTCGACGTACCTTAGGTTAACCTTTTGTGGTGTCTACACCACGCTGGGTCGACAGGAGAAACTCTCCCGTTGACTTATCTTATACTTCTCATTCCAGTGGAGTACTGGAGTCGACGGGAGAGCGATCCGTGGTCAATTTAGCCGGTCTTCACTAGACCCACTAAATCGACCCCCAGTGGATTGAGCGCCACGCGTGGATCCCCCCGTAAGTGGAGACAAGCACCAAGTCTCTCCGTTCCTCAGTTCCCCATCTGTAAAAAGGGACAATACTGTTTCCTTTGTCTTCCTTCTCTGGCTAGACTGTAAGCTTTTGAGAATAGGAGTCTCTTTTTATATATATGTACAGCATGGACCATCTAAACTATAGTGCACTAATCAAAATAATTAACAATGGTGCAACCAACTTGCAACATTTGGAAAATAATAATTATTTATTATTTTATGTATTATTGTAGTGCCTCAGAACCCTAGTCATGGACCAGGACCCCAATGTGCTGGTTGGTTGGTTGGTTGGTTGGTGACTCTTCCTGGTACAGCAGCAAATTGGAACTAAGAACTTCTGGATATAACATTAACCATGCTGCACTTGTAGAATGATCCTTGCAGCATTTATTTCTTACACTTAACCATTTGGGAATGTGTTTGTCACCCTCCTTGCTCCTGTCACGTGAGGGGATCTGTCAGATCAGAATACATTGTCTCCGTGCTTTTTTCTTGTTCTTCAACTCATCTCAGGCACAAATCTTTTTCAGATGTTTCCCCCATTTGTTTCCATTATTATATCTGGTGCTTCTGGGTGGTAAACAAAAATAAATACCTTTGTAAATGCACCCTGTATTTCCATTAGCTTTATTTATCATACGGCACGTTGGTGCACTGTGGCTGAATATTTTTAATAAGACAAAGTTGATGAAAATAAATTGCTTTGCAGTTCCTGCTGAGGGTGACAGAAATGCTGGGCCTATAATTTTCTGAAACTGCATTTGAAACTTGTATAGAGTGGGGTCTGCATGCTTGTACATATAAACATCTTTATACCTCCCTGGGGAAAAAAGTCTATTGACTTGTACTATGTCTAAAATCTTTGAGCGAGATTCTCTGCTATATCCTGCTGCTTCTGGGCACAGCAGAAAGAAAGAGCAGTCAGAGAGCCAGTTACATTTGATCCCAAGGCCAGTTTTGGGTCTGCCACAGGA
The DNA here is from genome assembly GCF_013100865.1 of Trachemys scripta elegans. Lineage (NCBI taxonomy): Eukaryota > Metazoa > Chordata > Testudines > Emydidae > Trachemys > Trachemys scripta. Next base: position 107,480,412 of record NC_048301.1, on the reverse strand, counting down.
GAGACTTGACCAGGTCAGTCTCTGGTACAAGGAAGAGACTGATTTATATAGTGGATCCTCTTTCCCAACATGCCTTGCTGCCAAGGTCTGGGTAGTGTAGGACCACTGAGACTTAAAAGGCCCATACATCCAAATTCAGTCTCCAAGGGACTATGCATCGGATGGAGATCACTGGCATGCCACTTCCTGTCCCACACCCTGATATGCCCCATACCAGAGGCTGCAGGAGAGGTGGAATAGGAACTACCTATGTTAGCTGTATGACCACTCAGGACTTCCCCAAGCCAGGGGAATCCCCAACTATGGAGATGTGGGCTGTCTTTTCTCCCTTTGCATCATGTAGCGGTGCAGAAGCAATAGAGCGGGATAGAGAGCTTGGTCCTATATCAATAACATCTGTACCATATAAACAGTGGTGATACCTATATGATAAATTGCATTTTAACATACTTTTATGACGGTCTCACTGGCAATTTGCCTACTAAACCACCTCTGCCTGGATTAGAGCTAGTCACAATTTTTTAACATTTGATTTTTCAATAAAAATGTTCATCTGATTTTGGATCTTAATGAAAAAAATATTCACAAAATTTCCACTAACTTTTCTTGTGGAGTTTCAACAAGCACTAGAGCTTAGTTAGAATTTTTCAAATTTTGATTTAAACAAAAAATTTTCCAACTTTTTTCCACTAGCTCTCGGTCACTGAGTACTATTCCGCCCCCCTTTACAGTAGATCTGAACACCCACAATCTTTTACTGTGTTTATCCACACAACACCCCTGTGAGGCAGGGAAGTATTATCATCCACTGACAGAGAGAGAGTCTAAATCATCTTCTCGTGTCCTTGTCACACACTAGAGGTTTTCCCAGAACCGTGGACAAGCAATGGCTCTTTCCGTTGCTGTAGCGAGGTCCTTCTTCATAAAGGTCTCCCCAAAGAGTCAGCAAATGCTCCATGGTCTGCACCTTACCGCACTCGCATATATTCATGTCATTAGAGTACCCTCATTGGATCATATTAGTCTTCAATCTGCATGTGTTTGCATGTGTAAGCGGTTCAGGCATTGCCACATTGACCTGTCTGTATCGGCTCCTCTGGGAAAGTCCTCCTGAGGTTCCAGAGCTATTTCAGTGCGTCTGACTGCGTGAAACCTTTCATTCCATAACCTCAGTTCTGCCTTACCAGCTGTCATATCCAAAGGCACAATGCTGGTTATAAAACTCTTTCTCAGTTTAAGTGACTCGCCCAGGGTTACAGAGGAGCAGGGATTTAAACCCAGGTCTCCCAAATCTATAGCTGCTGCCCTAACCACTGGACCATCTTTATTCTCTCCAGGGCTAGTCCTAATATTATAATACTCTGAGTAGCTTCAAAAAGGACCATTTAAAAATGCACAAGAATATTTTCCTCTCCTCCCCCTCCCCCCAAATTTGGAGTTTCCCTCCCAAATCATACCATTTTGAGGCACTGAAAGGACAATATTCAGTCTTGAAGTAATTTTGTTCTTTTCCTCTCCCTCTAAGACCTGTTTGGTTGGACTAAAGGTACTGGAGCTAAGGCTGAATTGCCTTATGCACAAAGGAATACAACAATAACTCCCTAAAAAATTGTAAAAGCTCTCTAAAATGTACTGTTTTAAAAGTTTTCCAGTGAAATTTGTGGTATCAACAAAAGATGGTGATGTTTGCTAGTCCTATTTACCTTCATCTCACTGCCCCAGCAGATATCTGCTGTCAGATCGCATGCCCTGCCATGCAGCAATGGAGCGCATTTCAAAGCAGTTACCCATTGAGGGAGTGTGGGCTTGCTCCCCTATTACAGTATTCTGAAGCCAAGGGCATAAAAGCCATCTCTGAAGGTCTGCCCCTAAGGGAAATCTGCAAAGCAATCCATTCAGAGAACAAAAGGTCCTTCAGTAAATGACCTCTTTGTGTCACTAGTCTGGGAGGGCCTGCGTAGTAATGCTGGTCATCTCAGACTCATTCCAATAAAAGCTTTATTCTTCCTATACATAATGTACTGTGTGTACACAGAAGGAGGCAGCACTGTACAGTAGCACAGAATCACAGTAGAGATGGGAAAAGGCCTCACTGTTTCTCTAGACCAGTGTTTCTCAAGGATCAGTCCGTGGACCAGTGCCAGCCCCTGAGATCTCCCTGACCATTTAGGAAGGCAGCAAGCTGGTGCCTGGTATCAAAAAGGCTGAGAAACACTGTTCGAGACAATCCTCCTGCCAATGCAGGTCTGTATCTAGTCTGGTTTTAAATTACTCAGTTGATGGGGCTGCCATTATTTCTCTAGGGAGACTATTCCATGGTCTAATAGAGCTCCACTCTTAAGCTAAATATCTGGGAATGTTTCCTAAGTTTTCTTTTGATTGGTGGCATCTCATTACCCCAATCATAATAACCCTTTGGGCTGCCCTAGATAATTCCCCTCCTTTTTTTGCCTGGTATACTTTTGGAGTACACCTCTACCCCAATATAACGTGACCCGATATAACAGAAATTTGGATATAATGTGGTAAAGCAGTGCTCCGGGGCGGGGCGGGGGAGGTCTGCGCACTCCGGCAGATCAAAGCAAGTTCGATATAATGCGGTTTCACCTATAACGCGGTAAGATTTTTTGGCTCCCAAGGACAGCGTAATATTGGGGTAGAGGTGTACTTGAATGCTCAATGATCATGTGCAGTTATCCTATCTCCCTCTTGGGTCCTAATTCTCCAGCCCTTACTCACGCTGTGTAACACTTACATGCAAGAGTAGTCCCCTTGAAGTCAATGGGATTAGTCAAGTGAAGCAGACTTATTCAGCATGAGTAAGGTTTGCAGAAATGAGCCCTTACCTGAGTGCCCATGCTAGACATGTGTAGTTTATCTTTGTCAGAAATCAGCCTGTTTATTTTCAGCAGTTCTCCAAATTCCCTCTTGTTTGTCGACATTGTCTGGTACTGAGGTGTCCAGAACTGAGCACAGTTATGTGAGTGTAGTTCCTCCAAAGCTATTTCAAAAAAGGAACGATCACCATCCACCTTGGTTAATGGCCTGATGTCTCTGCATATGCAGCCTAACTCTACATTCGCTTTTGCAGCTGCCATATTATGCTGGAAGCTCATCTATAATTTGCTGCCCGCTATCCGTCTTGATCTTTGGAGGAATTATTGCTTTTCAGATATCATCCCTCTACTGGGGATGCTGAAAACTGAATTTGTTCTGTTGTTTGGAATCACTGGAACGCCTGGAGTCCAAGCAGTGTTTGACTCCAACCCTGTTAAAAATGTTCACAGCTGCTAATTTCCCAATTCTCTCATTTCACAGTCTTTCACACATGTTTAATTCCTAAAGAGAGAGAGACAGAGACAGACAGAGATATCTGTGTGATCATGTGCTAACAAAGGCCTGTCGTCTTTTTTTCCTAGGTATTTGGTGCTAGAACATGTGTCAGGTGGGGAGCTCTTCGACTATCTCGTAAAAAAGGGAAGATTAACGCCAAAAGAAGCCAGGAAGTTCTTCCGACAAATCATCTCTGCTTTAGACTTCTGCCATAGTCATTCAATATGGTGAGTACAGCAGGTTTATAATGGGTGGTGACTGTGGCCTGGAAACTCATAACAAAGCAGTCAGTGGGGCTGGGGCTCCTTATACTTCTGTTTGCTAGTAACTAGTAAATGTTGTAAAGCTGTTGGGGTCCAAAAGTGCTGCATAAATGCTGCTGCTGCTACTTCTTGGCTCTCTCTGTGAACACACATTGGTCACACATAGACTGTTCATGCAGATTGTCCATGATTTTCCTTTGGATCTGTTTATAATATATGTAGAAAGGCTCATTTCTGGTTTCCATTGGAAAGCAAGCCTGCTGTTCCATGATGAGCATGATGGGAGGGGGCAGCTGCTGTCACGTTCATTTATAGTGAGTGCTTTAACCAAGAAAATCAGATTCCTGGGGGACCAGTGTTTCATTTCCATGAGTCTTGGGGGCACTTGCCAATAACCGAGAATAATATGTGCCTTATCAAGACTAGTCCCTGAAGAAACCTGGGACAATTATCAATACAACAAAGTCATTTTATGGCCTCCTTGGATTAGAGGGAAACCTGCTGGCAGTTGGCAGCCCTGCCTGGGCCCCTTCTGGGCATTTGAGTCACTGTTGCCTTTAATTTCCTTTCCAGTAGGGAGTAATTTTCTTTATCAGTCTGTTATTGTTACATATTAACTCAGTTGAATTATTTAACCATTGAGTGTGGTTTAACCTGTAACTTTCAGATGACATTTTAAATTGAACCAGTTTCCACTTCAGCTTTAACAAGTTCGGGTAATTTAAATTATACTGAAATTGAGTTGTTGCAGCCAATCAAATCACAGGGTTTCTGTACAGTTACTGACCTGTAAGTGCACGCTTATTTCTCAGTAATACAATTCCATGCACTCTGATTGGCTAAGGTGCTGTGATTTACATAATGACTGCACAGTCGTGTCTTAATAACTACATACAGCACACAGATTCCTCCATTCTGATAGGCTGAGGGCCATTGTTAGACAATGAGAGCACAGCGATTTGCATAATGACTGTATAGTTATTTCTCAGTAATCGTGCAATGATTATCCATATTCCTCAGATTTGACTAACTACGGTCCTCAGAATGTCCCATGCAGGGCTGTCAAGTGATTAAAAAAATTAATTGCAATTAATTGCACTGTTAAATAATAGTAGAATACCATTTATTTAAAATATTTTGGGGTGTTTTCTACATTTTCAAATATATTGATTTCAATTACAAAACAGAATATAAAGTGTACAGTGCTCCCTTTATTTTTTATTACAAATATTTGCACTGTAAAAAAAAAGAAATAATATTTTTCAATTCACCTAATACAAGTACTGTATTGCAATCTCTTTATCATGAAAGTTGAACTTACAAATGTAGAATTCTGTACAAAAAATATAACTGCATTCAAAAATAAAACAATGTAAAACTTTAGAGCCTACAAGTCCACTCAGTCCTACTTCAGCCAATCACTCAAACAAACAAGTTTGGTTACAATTTGCAGGAGATAATTCTGCCCGCTTCTTGTTTACAATGTCACCTGAACATGAGAACAGGCAGTCACATGGCACTGCTGTAGCCAGCATCGCAAGATATTTACATGCCAGATGCCCTAAATATTCATATGTCCCTTCATGCTTCAACCACCATTCCAGAGGACATGTGTCCATTCTGATGACGGGTTCTGCTTGATAACGATCCAAAGCAGAGCGGACCAGTGCATGTTCATTTTCATCATCTGAGTCAAATGGCACCAGGAGAAGGTTGATTTTCATTTTTGGTGGTTCGGGTTCTGTAGTTTCCACATCTGAGTGTTGCTCTTTTAAGACTTCTGGAAGCATGCTCCACACCTCGTCCCTCTCAGATTTTGGACGGCACTTCAGATTCTTAAACCTTGGGTCGAGTGCTGTAGCTATTTTTAGAAATCTCACATTGGTACCTTCTTTGCATTTGTCAAATCTGCTGTGAAAGTGTTCTTAAAATGAACATGTGCTGGGTAATCATCCAAGACTACTATAACATGAAATATATGGCAGAATGCAAGTAAAACAGAACAGAAGACATACAATTCTTCCCCAAGGAGTTCAGTTAAAAATTTAATTAACACGTTGTTTTTTTAACGAGCATCATCAGGATGGAATCATGTCCTCTGGAATGGTGGCCAAAGCATGAAGGGGCATATGAATATTTAGCACGCTTGGCACATAAATACCTTGCGACTCTGGCTACAAAAGTGCCATGTGAATGCCTGTTCTCACTTTCAGGTGACATAGTAAATAAGAAGCAGGCAGCAGTATCTCTCATAAATTTAAACAAACTTGTTTGTCTTAGTGATTGGCTGAAGTAGGACTGAATGGACTTGTAGACTCTAAATTTTAAATTTTTTTGTTTTTGAGTGCAGTTATGTAACAAAAAAAAATCTACATTTGTAAGTTACACTTTCACGATAAAGAGATTGCACTACAGTACTTGCATGAGGTGAACTGAAAAATACTCTTTCTTTTGTTTATCATTTTTACAGTGCAAATATTTGTAATAAAAATAATATAAAGTGAGCACTGTACACTTTGTATTCTGTGTTGTAATAGAAATCAATACATTTGAAAATGTAGAAAAACATCCAAAAATATTTAATACATTTTAATTGGTATCCTATTGTTTAACAGTGCGATTAATTTTTTATTGCAATTTTTTTTTATTTAATCACATGAGTTAATTGCAATTAATCAACAGCAGGAGGAGGGATAGCTCAGTGGTTTGAGCATTGGCCTGCTAAACCTAGGGTTATGAATTCAATCCTTGATGGGGCTATTTAGGGATCTGGGGCAAAATCAGTACTTGGTCCTGCTAGTGAAGGTAGGGGGCTGGAGTTGATGACCTTTCAGGATCCCTTCCAGTTCTATGAGATAGGTATATCTTTATTTATATATATATATATATATATATATATATATATATCTATTGTATTATATATATATATATATATAATACATCCATAGTGAAAATGGCTACCTAAGTGTCTGATCTGCTCCCCTTGTTGTGTAAATAACTGGAAATTTCTAAGGGAATGTATTACTTACAGATAGAAGAGGGGATCTAAGCCTTTTTGAAGGAGCTGTAGGGCAATATTAAGAAGAATGGGGTATGCTGGGGAGAAGTTCAGAGGTTGAACTGACCACATTTGTGGATTTCGAAGTTCTGAGGACAATACGCAGTCAGCACGGACGGGTTTGTGATAGTCAACAGAGCATGGAGTGAGCTGACAATGAACAATAATAACATGAGGGGCCAATTCAAAACCCATTGAAATTAATGGTGAGACACACACACACCCCAATTGACTTCAGTGGGCTTTGGATCCTCAGACCCGGGAAGTTTTCTCTGATGGCAGATAATTCTAAACAAATAATTTGTTCTGTGAATGCCACATCTTTTTCTCCTTGCAAATCACTAGTGGGAGAATCATGATTTTCTTAACATTTCTGAGAATAATTTATGATAGCTTGTTCAGGAGCAGTTTGGGTAGTGTGGTCCCAGGTACGTTTGATTGGACACATAGGTTGGTTTTGTTCCTGACTAGCAGAGCATATCTCTTAGAGGCCATGATTCGGGAAAGCATTTAAGCTTGCTGCTAAGCCCCATTCCTGAATAGGGAGGCTTTCCTGCGTCTGCCTAGAATCAGATTTCAGGTGTCAACTGTCTCATTTACAAATTCAGAATTCATATTCTGCAAATATTCTCCATTATTCTCTTATAATTGACGGTCTCCACAAATATTGCTGCTGGTAAATTCATTCGCTCGAATATTCACAGGAAGCACACACAAAAAAGGTGCAAACACAACTGATGGTAATTCATTTAATAACTCAAACGCATATTAACACAGATGTTTGTGGTCTTCGGATGACTCTTGTGGGAATATATATGTATCTACTGGCAATTAGGTACTATTGTGACAAGTGTGGCGCAGGTAGATAGATGAACAAATGCCTTCTGATGTCTGCCTTTAATAAACGGGGCTGAGGGTGGGGCTGAGGCTGTAGAAAGAGTAAGTAATTCTGGAGAATTAAGGGTCTCTAGCGAATTTTCAAAGGATGGTGAATGCCTCTTTTAAGGATCCCCAGCTACTGTCTTCAACAAATTTGGGTGTTGAGGCAATATCTTTCTTGTTAAGAAGTGAGTCTGTTTCTGTGATCTCCTCCTCAACCCCTACTCTACCACTGTCAGTGCAGAGTCAAATGACAGTGAATCAGGAGCACCCCCTCCTCCATGAGAACCGTGCAGCTCCTGAAATGTGAGAGTATGAGCAGTCACCACCAAAGGTTTTTTAAAAATCAAGTTTGTAAATATATAATAATTTAATGTACTTTCCTAAGCAACGAAGCTTGACCTTGCCCTGTCGCAGGGCAGCGAGATGATAAATCATCTCATCAGCCGGGTTATCCAGTTATGACCACACTGAGTAATGAAGGCTTCTCCTTTGGCTAATGACTGGATGTGAGTGCCTCTAGCGTGCTAGCAGAATAGATTGATAGCTCTGTGCCCCCCACCCAATATCATGCCACCTCTTCTTCCACCATCCCCAGGAGGGAGCAACCAATCACAGAGAAATTCTTAAGGTTTACAATTTCTTCAGCATCCTGGTAAGTTCTTCTTTCACTGCTTTGAATTTATTAATGGCTCAGGATTCCTGGATGAGAGACTCTGAAAGGGTTTCCCCACAGTGGCCATTGATGCAGGGGGAGCTGTGCCTTCAACCACAGGCAGAAATTGCCTTTGTCTGATGAAGGGTTTTCAAGGAAACAGCCCCAGCAAGGAACAAAATGGATTTGTAATTTGCTTGTGTTTGTTTTAATGTTATTTTAAATCAGTATGAGCTTTCTGTTCCCATTTATTTTTTTTAATGGGAGTGTAGTGGGAGCTTGGAGCTTCTCCCAGTCACAGTCACTGTACAGGATTTTGCAGTAGGGTTGGCTGTGGGAGAATTCACAGTGACCCTAGTTATAGCCCCACTTAGGAGTGCAGGAAATGGCATCAGACCATTGGCATGTGGGAGCTTACTGCTACCCTAGCCTCAGGAGTCAGTGAAATGTCATACCAGCACTGACCACGTTTTTCAAAAGTGACTAATGATGTTGGCTGCCCACCTTGATGCCCACTTTGAAACACTTCAAAGGGAGCTTGTGTTCAGCAGGTGCTGAGCCACCACTCTGAAAACCAGGGTCCTGTAAGGGGCCTGAAGTAGGACCCCTAACCTCAGTAGTCACTTCTGAACACCTTGGCCACTGACTGTGTGGGACCTCACAGCTACTCCAGTCCCAGCCACAGTCACTGTAGGAAATTATATAGGGGCTCTGACCGTGGGGGAGTTCACAGCTACTCCATTCTGAGCTTTCCCCTGGAGGAGCACCCTTCTATTTAGAAAAAATCAAAGACTGCAGAGAGAAGGGAATCTGGAAGGAAATAAGAGAGAACAGCTAAAAGGTTCCTGATTGGCTGTATGTGACATCACCAACCAATGTTGTGATTGGTCTGAGTTGTGTTTCTTGTGTGTGTTGGGTTTTTCTTTTGGTCAGGCTCCTATTTGTTGTCTGTATCTTGTGAGCTGACAAATAAAAATATGATTACGGAAAAGGGCCCATGGCAAAACTTATTAAGCTTCAGAGATAACTGATAATGCCAATTACTGCACACGCAGTGGTGACATTGAGAGAAAATTCCTCTGGTAGTGAGCAGCAGGATTATTATTTCATTTTATTTTTATTTTTATTTTTATTTTGGTTTGGTTCTTTTTTTCCAGGAGGGCACAAGGAGGGTTTGAGGGTCTGTATGAATATTGATAAATGACAATTACTAGAGCCTCTTCTTTCATCGCCTGAGGCTGTCTGCTGGTGTATGTAGAGGGGGCTCATGCTAAAGTGTGTGACAAGGGGAGGGGGAGGGGGTCGGGCATGAAGGCAATGACTAGGAGCTTTGTTTTACTTTGCTTTGTATCCTTCCCACTAGTAGGGTGGGGAAAGGGTCATTATAAAAGTAATACTTCAGGATTCACAGCAATGGCACCAGAAGCTCTTGTGAGAGCACTGTGAGCTGGAACGGTTTGTAGAATACTGCAGTATACTTTTATTAACAGGGAGGGAGGGTTTGTGAGAAATCAGGGGTGTCCTCAAGAAGCAGAGATGACTATGGCCTCGTCTACACTACAAACTTATCCACACCCCTGAGTGACATAGTTATACCGCTCCAACCCCAGGTGTTGATAGTGCTACGTCGACAGGACAGCTTCTCCCGTCAATGTAGCTACCACCTCTCGGCGAGGTGGATTAACTACACCGATGGGAGAAGCTTGTAGTAGCAGCTTCACTAAAGCGCTACAGCAGAGGTGAAGAGAGGGGCAGGGCCAGAGTCCTGCCCCACCTCTGCACCAATCCATGGTGTAGGGCTGGCTCACTTTCTGGGCCAGCCTAATGGCTAGCACAAAATGTGCACACCCCATGCATAGGGAGACTGTGCTTGCTAGCGTTGCCAAGGGCACTGTGTCTCTGGTGCCACTCCACACTGCTTCTCATGTTGGGCTTGTGACAGAATGCCACCGTACAGTCCTATATGTGGAAGCGATGCTCCTATTTTCAATTTCATCGGGCACGCATCTTGTGACTGCTTCACCTACCTTCTGCCCACTCATCCATCTTAGTCTAAACATCCCAAATCTCTGAGCTTCAGCTATCCTCGTTTATATTTTCAATCAACCTGTAACAAATTTCCCCCTCTTCTCCTGAAATGCAGAATTGTCCCCCAAACTACACTGGCCTGAGGTCTGTGGTGGGGAATAATTAGTATTGCACAGTGACCAGTTTAAAGTTGCACCTCTCACTGCCCTTCAGGAGTACAATGCGGGTGCTGTACCATTGTAAAAAAGGGAAATTGGCAGCTTTCACTGGGGTACACAGCTCTTGCTTCTAGCCTCCAGTAGTTGCAAGATATCAGATCTTGCTATTGTGACATTATGATTTACAGCTCTCCTTACAGGTGGAAGAATATGAAAAATGATACCACTAAAAAAAAAAGTAAGATTCTATAAATAATTTCTAAAATAGTGTTTTTTCTGTAAAATACAGAGCATAGACAGAATGTGTGATTGTGTTTTATTGACACTTGTTTGGGGTAACCTGCACGATTCACTCATAACTAAGGCTAAGATTTAATCACGGATATTTTTGGTAAAAGTCATGCACAGGCCATGGGCAATAAATAAAAATTCATGGCCCATGACCTGTCCATGACTTTTTACCAAAAATACCCCTGACTAAATCTCTACTTCTGGGACCCCGCTACTCCAGGGGGCCCCTGCTGGGAGGAGGAGGGCTTGCTCCAGTACAGGTGGTTGTCTGCCCCCTAGCCGCTGCTCCCAGGGACCGCTCTCCAGACAGCCTCCAGGCACCCCCGGGGCCATTTCTCCAGCTGCTCTGGGACTGCTGCTGCTCGGGCAGTTGCCGGGACCAGCTGCACCAGCCGCAGCTCGCATGGTCCCCGGAACCAGCTGCCTGGGGCCTCCCAAGCAGCAGCCAGTGCGGCTGGCGCTGGGGACCACCAAAGCAGCTGGCCCCGGGTCGCTCCACCAGTGGCTGGTGTGACTGGCCGTGGGGTGCCCAAGCAGTTGATCCTGGGGCCAGCTGCTCGGGCGGCCCTGAAATCAGCCGCACCAGCTGCTGCGGAAGTCATGGAGGTTGCGGAAAGTCATGGAATCCGTGACTTCCGCGACCTCTGTGAAAGAATCACAGCCTTACTCAGAGCTCGTGAAGGAAGGAGACATCTCTAACACTCATGCTGCTAAAATGTTTATGCCACACCACGCTGTGGAGCATTTTATATGTGCTTTCACTCCATATATGAGCGTACACACACACATATGAATAGAGAATATATGACGGTATAGTATGCATGCATCTACATATAATAATGTAATAGGTAAGCCAATGTTCATGTTGCATAGAGAATTGTGTTTAATGGGTGAAAGAATGGGAATATCTGCTGCACACATACAAAATAGACTGTAGGGAGGCTTTTAATTTTCTGTGTACTTTCTGACTTGTAGAGGAGTCGCATATTTAAATATATTTTGGAAATAAAAACAGATGGATTTTTAAATTGAGTCCCTAATGCCTCACTCTTTTCCAGAACCCTTTTGCAAAGAGTACACATGGAGATTCTACATTAAACTTTGGATGTGGATAGCTGCCCTTTTCACAAATACCATATTTATATTTTTTCCATGTTGGAATGTCTCAGAAAAAATGATTTTGTTTCATAATTGATTTGAGCTGTGCCAGTTTGAAAATGCAGTGTGAATGATATGAAAACATTGTTTGCTCTGCAGCAGTCTGTCTATCCGTGGCAGCAGATTCACCAAGTGCAGCATTAACAATATGATGACGTTATTTACTCAGCAGCAACCTATGTGTGTACATGCCAGCAAATCTGTCAAATTCCAGCGGCATTATTTACTTAAATGTTGACATTGACTTCAACATTGGCACATGAAAACACCACGTCAACCAATGATGACGTTCTTTGCTAGGTAGTGTCCTATGTGTTTTACACATGACAACAGATTTGCTCAGTTGCTGTGTCCGCTTGTAATCTAATACCGACATTTCTCGATAGTCAGACTCGCACTGCAGCCTTTGTGTTCAGTACATTATCATGATTCTTTGTCAGGCCCTATATTAATTGCATTTCACATTTCAGCTCCAGTTTGCACAGTTTCTTTACAAACTAGGGAAATTCACACAGAAAAAACTTTGTTTAATGTTAGTTAAGGTTTCTCTGTTCTACTTTAATACCATTTTCCTCACAGGCTGAAAAGCTACAAATACACAGTTAAGGTCAACAACCACACTTCCATTTCTTGAGTGACAGCAATATAAAATGGATCAGCTCTTCCCTATTACTGCCTTCCTCGTACAACTCTTTGTTAACACACAAGCAGGGCTGAATTTACACCTTACGCGCCCCTAGGCACAACGTCTTCAGTGCCTCCCTGCCTACAGCTGACCTATGTGTTTTCCATAAAAAATTAAACGAAAAGAAATATAACACAGCCTCCCCGGGAAGGCACGAGACCCTCCGCCACGCACGGCGCTCCCAGCCCGAGCCAAGACACAGTTCACCTGCCCCAGGCAAAGCACAAGGGGGGGACTGTACCTCTCCCCACAGCGAGCAGTCCCCAGGTGTCTTCCATCCCTCCTGCAGCCCGGCACGGCAGCTGCGCTCCGTCTCTGCCCGTGCAAGTGAATGGGGCACTGGCCATGCCCCTCCCCAGCACAGGACGGAGGTAGCGTAGCAGCCGAGATTGGGAAGGGGCTGGGACACTCCCAGCACCTTCAGCAGCCGCCCCACCTGGCCGCAACTCACAGCGCCCCCAGGTGGGCTGACTCGGATGCTCACCCTGCTCCAGCCCCACACGCTGGGCGACCACCAACCCATGCCAGGAGCCCGGCCGCCTACAGGGGAGCTGTATGTATTAACTTCTTAACTTTTAACCCACTTTTAACTTTTAGATGCCCCTAGACATGTCTACTGTGCCTAATTGGAAATCCGGCCCTGCACACAAGGCTTTAAAAACTACTCTGCTTCCACATATGTAACCTTAACTCTGTGTTGAAGGTTAACACTTCAAAGTTGCCACCTTGGGGTGAGCGTGGGCATCTCGCTTACCTCCTATGTCATTCTCTGGGCAGCCACAACCCTGTGGTCTGGTTCTGAGATATGGGGTACAACCCATCAGCTGTGCCTTTTAGTGAGTCTGCCCCCTTTAGGGGGATATAAAGCAGCCCAACCAAATGGAAAATAATTCCCCGACCCACTTCCTTGTGCAAGGGAGAGGGCAGCAGTCTGTCAGGCCTCTCAGACAGTCTCAGTTCCCACTCCTCAGTGTGAGAAAAGGTTAGGGTTTAATCATAGCATGGGGAGGGGGGATTTCAACAAAGACAACCAGCCTGGTCGTCTTCTTCCTCAGAGGGCTTGGATAGGTGGCGTTCACAAGCCGTAGGTCAGTTAGTGCCACAGGGCCCCCAGTCTGGAAGCTCTGAGCCCTTTGCTTGCTTCAGCATGCCCTCACTACTGCACTGAGTTCTCCCTTTTAAGGGCTCACATCCAGGCCTGACATACCACAGAGATGCAGCAAGTTGGTGCTGATTGCTCCTTAACCCTGTCTGGGCAGGGTGGGTGATCTACCTCACTGCACTCCAGCATAAATACAAGGAGGAAACATGTTAAATGTAGGCATACTTACAACTTTGAAGAGATGCTTTCTTTTACTTCTTTGAAGAAAAGAGAACAACTTTTAACATGTTTCCTTCTTGAAAAAACTGCCCTGAATGCAACAATGTCATGCACATCTACTTATTACAAGCAGAACTGGGTGAGGTCAGACTAGATGGTTTAATGCAGGGGTTGGCAACATTCAGCACGCGGCTCGCCAGGGTAAGCACCCTGGCGGGCCGGGCCAGTTTTATTTACCTGCTGACGTGGCAGGTTCAGCCGATCGCGGCTCCCACTGGCCGTGGTTCGCCATCCCGGGCCAACGGGGGTGGCGAGAAGCCGCGGCCAGCACATCGCGTGCCGAACGTTGCCGACCCCTGGTTTAATGGTTGATTCTGGCCTTAAAAAAATCTATGAATATATGTTAAAAGTTTTATCCTTTTATTTCTGACCTTAACTGTATCTACTAATTTTACAGAGCTTGAAATTGTTAGTAAAGTAGAACAGAGCAAGCTTAATTAACAGAAACCAAAGATTTTTCTGTGTATAGAAACATAGGTACACATACAAATCTCAAATTTACAGTAGCTGTTGAGTCATTATTAAATTTCCAGGAGCAATGGAAAATGAGATGAAAAGGTTTTTGGTGCTCATGTAAATAAAAAATGATGTTTCTCATTATTATTAATTATTATTTAATAAATTATTCATATAGCCTCAACAGCATACTAGGCACTTTTTACTGGCATATTATTGGACAGTTATTCTGTGGTCTAACTTCATTGGGGTTTGGGGTCAGTGGGAAAAGCATTTGCAAAGAGGCTAAGATTTTGTGTACTAGAAATGGCCTACAATTTCTCCAATTAAAGGGTATCTTGGGTTAGAAATCTGGGAACTAAACGGAGTTGTCATAGAAACCGATATGAATGTTTCATGTCCAAAATCACTTAAAAATAATGGGCCAGTTCATCAGCTAGTGTAAATTGGCATAGCTCCACTGGGCCCAATATTCCAAATCTGTCTTTACCTCCAAGATCTGCTGTCTGCCCCCGGTGACAGTAAGAGGTGTAAATTAAACCCAGTGTCACCCATATGCTGCTGCTGCTGCCTGCAGTACAGGTGAGTTGATTTTCAGAGTACGAGAACAGATACCTCACAAATGATGGAGGGATTGACAGCTGCCTGGAGAGCATCAGTGAGCGTGACCAGTGACTGGAGAGCAAGTGTGAACTGGCCAGTGCTTGGGGAGCTATGAAGCATGTTTGCAAATGCAGATCCTTCTGCTATTCTCCATCCCCTAGAATTGTGCACTATTTCCCCAGGAGCCCTCTTGGAATTCAGGGACACTCACACCATCCCTCTTTCACTCTGCAGGATTTTTTTTAGCACCCTTTTTATACCATGTGTCGTTGTGCATGTGTGTGTGTGTGTGTGTGTGTGTGTGTGTGTGTGTGTGTGTGTGTGTGTATATTACAGCAGTACCTTGCAGACTGTCAGACACTGTGTACCGTCTTTGTGATCGCTTGGTTAGTGACTCTCTCTCTCTTTTTCACATCTACATAAACTCCTTCCAAAAGTCTTGCCTTATTCAAGCTCTAGTAGCAGGCTGCTTACTCCGCTGTCTTGGCTGAGGGGCTCAGGACATTATACTGCCATCCTGGATGGGATTATACCAAGCTTTCTGTCATGCGCTGCTGCATCTCTCTCTTTCATTCTCCTTCTCTGCCTATGCAGCACTCTGTGGGGGGAATTTTCCCTGCTTGTTCACCAAAGAGGCGGTTTTCTTTAATCTTTCTTTCCAGCCAATGTGGAGAAATGCCCTAGGGCATCTCAACCTCTGGAACAATAAAAGGGTTAACGAGTCCTCACTTCACCTGCAGAGCGAAGAGGTGAAGCAGGTCATGTAAGACACGGAGTCAGAGAGATGAGCTGGAAGGGGACCAAATTAAGTTCATTTATTCGGCAATGTTCCATTAAACACCAAGTAATTATCACATGTGGTAGGGTTTTGTTTCATTTTGGCACAAGAGAGTTCTTGCTGAATATTAATGTGTTAGGCTATCCAGGCTGCTGGGTTCTTCGGCAAATTATAACAGACATCCCCTGTTCCACATGCCCTCTCATTTCTAGCCTGAGCATTTAGAGGAGCTGATGATAGCAAGGATGGGGAATGCAAATGCAGAGTAGGTGTCCCGTCTCCAGTGGCAACGATTCCAGCCCTGCCATTGTGGTCCAGATTCTCAGCCTCAGTTCTATCCCCTTAACGCTGCAGTACAGAAGGGACATCATATGGATAGCTGAGAATTGTCCCTGGTAGAGGGGAATTCTCACTTGGGACAGGGCTTGTCTGTTTGTTATATGTGTGTACAGTGCTCAGCACAGTAGGACCCTGATCCCTGAGTGGGACTTCTACTAAACAACCATAATAACTGGTATAAAGGTGGTAGAGCCAACCCCTATGCCAACCACGCCCACTCTGGCTTAGGGGTATTGAGGGAAGGAAAGAATGTAACTGGATGAGGAATGAACAGACGGGAACAAAGCTCCCCAACTATAATTCTCAACAGGCTTAGGTCAGGGCCAGGGATGGGGCATGTGAATGCATGGCTCCCTGACAGCTCCTCCCTCTCTCCACTTCTGAGTGCATCTTGGCACAGAAGAGAATCAGGGCCAATAATTTCCCTTGACGTTATTTTGCCTGGTGTCTGGGGCAAAGCGATTGTTTGAGACAATCTTGTTGCCAATCAGGGTCCCCTTTCACACTCGCGCTACCCATCCCCAGAAGTCCCAGCCAATGGTTTCCGAAGTGCCAGCTGTGGTATGGGCCATCCCGCTATGGCTTTATCAGGGCAGCTGCAGAAGAGGGGACTGAATTCTCCATTGCAATGCATTGGGTACCACTGCAAGGCAAATTCACTAAAGCTGCCATAGTGGGTAGGCCTCATATGCCTGAGGAGGAAGGGGCGGAGCATGGTAGCTTTCTTTCTTCCCCTTCCCCCTGCATGTCCCTAATGAAAATGAGAGGCACATTATTGTTATTTTTTTGCTATTTCAGAAGCGTCTAATTTTTCTGATTGATCTAATTTAAAAAATAAAGTCCAAGTTGTGGATAATAGTGCTACAGTTCCCATAACCCCACTAGCCTTCCACTGCTTCCAACCCAGGGAAGGCAGGAGACGAACCAGTAACAATGGGAGTGGGGTGGGAGGGAGTATCTGCTGCTAGTGAGCCATGGTTACCCTCTTTCATAGATGGCACTCCTCACCTTCCCCTGCTATCAAGGGTTCTGTGGAGAGATCTTACTGTGAGGGGGCTGGGGATGAGTCTGACTTAAGAGTTCATACTGTGTTTCCTTCCTGTTGTGAAAAGTGATAGAACTGGGAAGGCTGGTAGATATGAGGCATGGGGAGAGGGTAGAATTTTTGCATGAGTTGCTTCTGCTACATCATTTTCTTGAAATTTCCTTCACTGTTTATCATGGGACCACTCATAATGGGTATGAGTCCGAGCTTAAGAAATGCTCCTGAGTCTTCTGTTTTTAAGTCACCAGCTCATATCTGGCCTAGGTCATTGGGACCCACAGTAGTAACCACATGAAGGCTCTCCAGTGGCTAATGTAATGTGGTGATACCAATACACTTCCTAGAGAAATCACCATCACATTTGTCAGTCATTGGCATCTTCGCCAAAGGCCAAGGTCCTAACAGGCACAAATAACAGATTAACTTCGCCCCTTAGAGAGTGATCCTTTTGGTTCAGGTTCAGGTGTGTTGATAGGGAGTTGTGGGAGAAGGCTGAATGTGCATCTCATCTGTGAATGAACGAGAGCTGGTCAGATTTTTTTGAATTTTGAAATGTTGATGAAATTCTGAATGTCAACATTTAAAAATGTGACTAAAGCAGAGAAATTGAGAAAACGTTCACTTCGTTTTTTCCCATTTTTGATTAACCGTAGAGCTGGTTAAAATTAAATTTTTAAATTTAATTTAAAATTTTGAATTTAAAAAAAAACCAGGAAAAATATTTGAAAGCATTTTTGCAAATAGTTTTCCCGTAAAAAAATAAAAATCTAGGATTAACACAGAATTTCAGCCTGCAAGTCTTTTACCAGCACTACATTCATTCATTTAAGCATATACAATAGATATAAGCAGCACATGTTATATATATTGGACATATGTGGCTCATATCTGACCCAACAGCAGGTAGAGCTCTTTCATTTATCATTCCACTCAGACATATGAAACATCTATGTTTTCGGCATAGCTTCCCCTGAAGGGGGAGAGAGAGGACTGGAATAGCAGAGTTTAATGCAGGTCAGAAATGAAATAGATTGACCTAGCTATGACAAAACCCAGAGCTATGACACACAGTTATGAGAGAGAGGTTCTAGGGGTTTGGAATTTAGGAGGCATGGCAGAGTTTGGGATTAGGGGGCAGACTGACCCTAACCGAATTCTTACCAGTGCTATTGGCCCTTTGTCTTCATGAGCGATATAGCAGACTGAATTTAACAAAAAGGAGCATCCCCAACCTCTGTGCATAAAACTAGACTTGGAAGGATTAGATTTTTATCAGTAAATGTCAGTAAACATCGATTTCACCTTACACACACAAACCAACAGAAAAATATTTCCATCAATAATAACTGAAATTTGCAGGTAGGCAAAGTGAGAAAAGTACTGCTTGAGAACTTCTTAGAGTGAAAATCCAATGATCTAGACTTTTGAATTAGCCTTATCGCAAATGGACTAGGACAGTGGTTCTCAACCCAGAGGATGTGTACCCCTCGGGGGTACATAGAGGTCTTCCTGGGAGTACATCAACTCATCTAGATATTTGCAACAGGCTACATAAAAACCACTAGTGAAATCAGTACAAACTAAAATTTAATACAGACAATGACTGGTTTATACTGCATTATATATTTTACACTGAAATGTAAGTACAATATTTATATTCCAATTGATTTATTTTATAATTATATGGAAAAAATGAGAAAGTCAGCAATTTTTCAGTAATAGTGTGCTGTGACACTTTGTATTTTTATGTCTTATTTTGTAAGCAAGTAGTTTTTAAGTGAGGTGTAACTTGGGGTACATAAGATAAATCGGACTCCCAAAGGGGTACAGTAGTCTGGAAAGGTTCAGGACCACTGGACTAGGGAATGAATAGTAAAAAAAGGTATGATTTGTTGATTTAAGGATACTTGCTTTGTATATTTTGACATGTGATATTGACAATTTTTGGTTTAATGGTTCATAAAAAATTTTCTTTTTGAATCTCAAAGTCTACAGTTATTACATAATTGTCTGATATTCTCATAATTCCCACAACTGTGAAATTTTAAATAAAAATCTAATTATCCAAAAAGAAAAATGGAGTTCTGCCAACCCTACATATAACTAGCCCTTAATAACAGTCCTGTGAGAGCAGTTTCTGAGACTGATGCAAGGATAACTACTGCAAAAGGCAGAAGGACACAGTCTGCCTGGAGCTTTGAGAGCTTTCCAGTTACCTTTCATTATATCACCACCACTTACTTTGCAAAGCACTGTTATCACTCATCACCATACCCTAATGCTGAGACAGGAAACCTTTAATCCATCTCCCCTGTTGGATGAAACCTTCTCAGCACTCAGTTGCAAAATGAGATCGATCCTGGATCCCAGTTAGAGAACAGTAATCAAATAATGCATTGCCACCTCATTATTATCCAACTTCCATAGCTCACTACAAGACCCAGGCCTCTTATACTCTGTGTCCTTCATTATGCTGAAGTGTTAGGGCAGGAACCTCCCCACATTGGGTCAGTACAGAGCTGGCACATGTATGATCAGCTTGTATCTCTCAGGGACTGTTGTCCTCGATGGCAGGATTCAGAGGTTCTTTTCTGAGCTTTCACTGGTCATTCACGAGCTTTAGAGTGTGCTGAAGGTGTCAGACTAAAGTATATGTTCATCCCAATATTTATTTCATGTCTGATACTTGTTGTGTCCCAGGTCACCAGGAGACTTTGATTAATACACAAAGGGCTTGATTTACCAAGTGCCCTCCAGTTTGTCAGATACAATTATTTGCTGGTATAAATGCTACCACTCAGGCATCTGATTACCCATTTGCCCCTACCGTAAGGCATCTAAATGGCGCAAAACTGGAGGCCAACCTTTAGGCCATTTTAAAAGTGAGGGCTTAAGGCTTGATGTTAAGATAAAGAACTAGCATGCGTGAAACACCCCACCTCAGAGTTTTACTGAATGTTTCCCACTTTGCTGGAGGTCTGAGCAGAACTGCCTAATGCTCCCAAAGTGACTACTGCAACAAGCACTGACTTTAGGGTTACCATATCTAACAAATAAAAAAAGAGGACCCTCCACGGGCCCTGGCCCCGCCCATTTCCCCAGCCCCAGCCCCGCTCCAACTCCGCCCCTTCCCCGCCCTAACTCCGCCCCCTCCTCCCTCCCACTCCCAGCCACGCGGAAAGGGCTGCCCGAGCGCTACCGGCTTCACGGTTTGCCGGGCAGCCCCCAGACCCTGCACCCCTGGCCGGCGCTTCCCCAGCGCAGCTGGAGCCTGGGAGGGGAAGCGCCCAGCCGGGGGCGCAGGGTCAGGAGGCTGCCCGGCAAACCGTGAAGCCGGTAGCACTCTGCTCTTAAACAGAGCCGAAGAGACAGGAGAGGAGCAGAGCCTCTGGCCGCGGCGGCTCTGCTCCTCCCCTGACTCTTCGTCTCTGTTTAAGAGCC